>NW_019418492.1:93754-188456 GCF_000390285.2 Anoplophora glabripennis | reverse complement strand
ACCCTACCAAATATGAACCCATTATTCCATTCCCTACCAAAGTTATGACATAAAGCAGTTTTGACCAAAAATCATAAATCACCCTGTATCTCAATAAAGAATGGCCAAGAAGTTATTTCTATAGGCGATCCTAGTTACACTAGATGTCCTCTATCTCCCATTAAGCCATGTCCCTCTCGTGATACAACACCCTTATAGTAAATGATTTTTTTTTTGAAAAGCACAGTCCTTGTATTGTACAAAACTGTAGTAGGATAGAAAAGGTAGAAAAATAAAATATTCTTTATTATTGTTAAACACAAAAATTTAGTTTATAAAGAAGCCATTCCTAATCTCAAGTCAACAAGTTGAAGTTTTGTTTTCAAGAAATCCAATAAATATTTTAAAATAAATATTGTATAGAAAGTTAAAAACTCTATTTTCTGGCGTGCTGCATTGAACATGTTTATGTATGAATGATACAGAACCGACTCCTGAGATCTCAAATAAAACAAACATCTGAGTAACAGCTAGCAAGGGATAAAAAAAATACAAGGTAAAACAAAAGAAAGGTTTGTATTGAACAATATACAGTTAATCAAAAAGAAAAAAAATTATTACAAAAACAAAACCAAAATAACGCAACACTCGATACATAACACAAATTTGACAAAATTAATATTTTCATAACTAAAATAAATAAGTAATAATATCAACAATTATGTATTAAAAAATAGATTTTTTTTAATTTAATCATATCGAAGGAGGATTTTTTGAAAACGTTCATATGAGAAACACAATTTAGGTAGGTACTTTTAAGAAGTATTGTCTCATAAGCTCATGTCTGACACCCTGTATATCGTTTTAGTTGAAGCACCAAGTTTTCATTAAAAAAGACAACTTCCTAAATTTCTCGAAATAAATCAGACAACTTTTAAAACTTTTAATGAACCCTGAGCTCATCAGTCGATCGTTAGTGAATAATTTCATGGGGAGCGCACAAAAAATTGTTAAAATGTATAAATCCGCTCATTATTTTTAAGCTCCAACTCTGACACGGTGGCAGAAACACTCGTCGCGCACATTCTGTCAGCCAACAATTATTTATCCAATTTCCCCACTGATGATAATTAATATGTACTAATTAAACCGATGATCTCGTCTAAGCCCAAAGTCATAAACAACGGAGGGCTCGGGAATCGGTAATATTTACCCCAGCTCCGCCCTGGAAGGGATGATGATCATCTTGGGCCTAGGCGGAGAATAAAGTATAATTTTCAAAGTTTCACCACCAGATAATAAAGTAATTTAAAGTTTAACGAAGAGTACTTTATTTATATTAAACGACAAAAGTGGCAACCCCTGATGGCTGATGAGCGGTGTTTCTCTTTGTTCCGAATTATTTAATTATTAAATGATTTCAACTTGGAAAATTTTATTTGAAATTCCCTTAATGCGAGAAATATGTGACCGGAATTAATTTTATGGCATAATCCGTACCGTGAGGGAGTTTTAAAACGGCTACAGCGTGAACAACTTGTACGAAAGGAATTATTGAGTCTTTCATTCCACATAAACAAAATGCAGATAATTTATGCATTATAGTCCAGGAAAATTCGGGTTGGAGGCATTTTGTGCTTTGAAGTGACTGATTTTTGTTTTATAAGTAGTTCAAAGGGTATACATGAAGATATACTGTACCCGTGGTCCCAAATCGCAGCGCAGTATTAGTTATTAACAATAAAAACTGTAATTTTAATGAAAAATCGCGTTTTTTGCTTGTATCTTTGTTCCTTTTTGGTTGTACAGAAAAATGGTAAAACACTTTTTTTCGTCTTTAAAAAAACCTGCAAAACTAGATGTTGCACGTCAAAAAATATTAATTAGGTCACAAGTTATAGACCAAAAACCATTATTTATGCAAATGTTAAATAAACAATTTCACAGTATGCTCTTTTCGCCAAAACGTCTTCAGACTGTAGTCATTCATTGACAAATAATAAGGTATGCGAAATCTGGGCACTGTCAGTTGAATAGTTTATAAGTTATGGCCCTATAAACAAATTAATTAACAGTCGGTCTACAAGACACGGAGCGCTACCTATAGTGACGCTGTTTTTTTTTTTGTAGGTAGATTTCAACATATTTTATCATAATTCATTATTATTTTTCACTGAAACGCAACCAGGAGAATTTTTTTAAAAAATGGTTTTTGCAACATATTATATGTTTGGAAAGAGCATGAAAAGATCTTTAAATACAAAACAAAAGTCGAGATTCGTCAATAAACAACGGAGTCATGGTCCACCACCAAAAGATCAAGAATTCCAACGTTTTTCCAATCGTCGACTACCCATTTTTGAACCGAATTTGAAACATTCAAGTAAAAAATCTTGGGGGGTGCCGTGAGCGGCGTTCACGCGCATACGCGGGCCTGGTGCTCCTTCTCCCGCGTGCAGGCCGGGCATTAACGTTAATATTTACTGCTGCTAGTGCACTTATACATAAACTATCAATGTAAATCTTTCTGAAAATAAAAGTTTAACCCCTTTTTTTAATTATCTCTAAAATCCCAGTCCGATACGTCCAATAGTTAATTAACAATTAACGTTATAAAAATCGATCTTGGGAACAAAGAGGCGTAGGTGACTTTTCTTTTTTTTTTAAATTAGCGTAGAAATAAGCTCTGTTTAATGCAAAATGAACGAATTCCCTAGCGATTTTTGCCTGACCCTGGGACAATTTGTTTTCACACACAAAGTGCAAAAGCATGTTTACTAATAATTTTTTTACGTTTTCTAATTCGACTGGAGTATAATAGTAGCATTACGTGACTTATACAGGGTGTCTCATAATTAATGTCCAATAATTTACCACTTGATTCTATTGCCAAAAATAAGAATATTTTTTCATACAAACATGGGTCGACAAATGCTTCCTAAGGGAGCAACGCCCCCCTAAATGGGGTCTCAAAAATTATTATTTTTTTTAATATTTCCGAAATGGCTTGAAGGAAACACACAATAAGATCCACTTCTTATTTGTGGAAGGGCGAAATGGGCGGTGACTATTAGACGCCTTCATTATAGCCATGTTTCTCTATCGCACGGATTTTTATGACTTACTTTATCGCTCTCACGTAACGGCCGATGAACCATGGGGACTTTCCGACCCTGTATGTACCATTATGAATTTTGATATGTCATTATGTCATTATGCATTGTAATAAACAACGTAAAAAGTTTTTAGAAAAGTTTGTTATGGGCGTTTTTTACATGTTGCTGTTTTCAAATTTAGATTTGATAGATCTGAGTTTTCTATTAAAAATGGTAATGTTGTTTTATATCGAAAAAGTAATCCGTTTTCGAGAAAAATCTATTTAAATATGTTATAACACTTTCCAAAGTGTGCTTTTCTAAGCACGTAAATCCTTTTTTCTTGGAAATGGAGCATTTTATCGAAGGAAATAAAGAGTACTTTTTTGTAGAGGAATTGAAGGTCTATCTCTGAATTTGAACATTTCGACAAGCAAAAAAACTGGAGCAAATTTTAACCGACGGCCCCCCCCCCAATTGAAACGCCCCTGATCAAAATTCTTAAAAAAAATTATAATAATTTATTTCGACTTTTAATGAACGTTTATGGTGTCAAAATTCATAATTTTCCTTCAACCCGTTTCGGAAATATTTAAAAATTTAAAAAAAATTTTTTTTGAGGCCCCAATTATGGGGGCTGCAACCTAATTTTGGATCTGAATCTGTATTTGATTAACTGAGTACAACACAGACTTGGCTTTAGTTACAATATTTAAGTTCGTGAGAGGACAGAAAGGACCAGCATAAGTCCCAACTGCCACACATTCATCTATTTTCTTTTTTCCATATAAAGTATAGACCATTTCGCACTATTTGGCGGAACAAGTCAATCCTAACATCACCGAAATATAAGTTTCAGTTCATGTTCTAAGGATGTAGAATTAGCGAGAGGATTTCCACGGAGTTTGGTTCATCAGCATATGCGCATACCAAATGGAAAACGTTTTAATACTTTACTGGTTTATTTATATTTACAATTATTTCCGATTGATTTTCATTTGCATCTCCGAATTAAACAAATTGCCCATAATGCAAGGCAATTTTCGAGTATTCCATATTCAATTTACTGTTCCTTTATATTTTGCAAATAACGACTCCGAGTTTTAGAATCCATTTCCTTGTTTTTTTTCTAGATAAAACGCTTTATTTTCTCCCAAAACTATTAATGAACTAAAATTCGATCACAAGAATTCAAAAACTAGAAATAACGTAAATATCCCAAATATTTAATTAAGAGGACAGGGCATTATATATGGCACAACATGAATATTGAGAGTTGCAGTGATAAATCAATCAATAGTGGATTAATGTCTAATGATTTCAGCGTTAACATCGCTATGTGTTTAAGTCTCCGTGTTCAGATCATCCTGGTGAGTTATTAACCACTCTCTGAATAGCTGAATTGGCACGAACAACTGGACACAATCAGCGGCGTAGCAACAATTTCTTTATTATTAGCCAGAATACTAAGTATCGATACAACAAATGGGTAGAAGATTAAATGAATATATACAGGAAGAATAGTGGGAAGGTTTTCTTCAGGATTTCAAAGAAAATGAAAAGCGATATCAAGGAAGATGGAACATAAATATGTTAACTGGTTATTGTTGAAATATGAAACGGGATATACCGGAAACTAAAGACGAAAAAAAAATAAAAAGACATCCTCTTCACAGATCATTAATTTGAATATAAAAGAGTAAAATACTATAGAAATAAAGATTAACCATAATTTCGTTAGTTTAAGCAAAGCGAAGACTACTTCATTGACTAAATTGAACTATTTTCGGGTCCGTTTTCGCACTAAATTTTACAAGATACTGGCCGGTCGTGCATTTTTGTCTACGGTATCGTTATCAAAATACGTCGAAAATGATATATGTCGGATCTTTGAGATTCGACTTTTTTGTGTCCCTGATATTCTATTAATTAAAATGGCCAGCCTTTATGTTTTTTTAAGAAAGAAGAGCTTAAGTTTCTTCTTAAAATAACTTTTCTATAAACTCAATATTATATGCAACATACAATGCAGAAAACCTAATCTTAAAAATAGTCTTAAAATGTTACTAAGAAAAATCGTTGCTAGTGTGGCAAGATAGTCGAAAACTAAAAACAGGACGTTCTCATTCACATTGTTTGTAGAAAAATATAATTTAAAAGAATCATCTGGCCTTATACAGGCTGTTATAAATTCGCTTCTCACTACAGGGATCTCGAAAACGGTAAGAGATACAAACTAGCTTAAATGGGGGCAAAGTTGCGTAATCAGGGGACCAACATTATGCCTCTAAAAAAACCAGGGCTAACATAATTAGTTTTCGAAATATTTGAAAAAAAACGACATTTTGGAAATCCGTTTTTGTTTCATTGCAGCCTTGTTTGAGGTGATATTGAAAAAAGAAGAACACTTTCTCATGGCCACTCTTTGCCCTCTGTCGAATGGCATAATCAATTTTTATATGTAACGTTTCATCTCTCCAGGACCATCATCAACTTATTTTTTTTAAATACGACCCTGGAAATTTAATTAATTTTTTTTGCAAGCCTTCATGACCCCCAATACTGTACTGCCTCATTCCGAACCAGATTCAGACGTTTTGTCTCGAAAAATGCATCTTCAATGTATTCGTTCCAAATTTGTCTAATTTTTTTGTAGATTTCTTTGTTTATTGAATTATCGTACACTGTAAGTGCCGTTAGACCCTCAAAATTCATACAAATTCTGATCTATTTTATTCAGGATATTGATACAAATACATCTGACATGCTCTTTCATAGTTGCGGTTACAGGTATAATAAATTCCGATAATATTACGGTGATATTCATTTTCAACCCTTGCCAAAACGAAAATGTTTTTGAACATTTACTGAAATTTTTTGAAGAATAATATTCAGTTGGCGTTTTGATTGTTCATATGCATTTTTAAGAATTAATTTGTCAAAATAAAATTAAAATTGTAATAATGTTTTAATTTTGACGCAACAACTTATAGAGTTATGTATGACCATGTGATAGTAATAGTTAATAATAATAAATGTTTTATTGTAACGCGTGGTGGCACTAGTTTAAATAACTAAATGGATTTCACAGGGTCTAACGACATTTACAGTGTACGATAATTCAATAAACAAAGGAACCTAAATAAAAAATTTAGCTAAATTTGGAACGAATACACTGAAGATAAATTTTTCGAGATAAAACGTCTGAATCTGGTTCGAGCCGAGGCAGTACAGTATTGAGGGTTATGAAGGCTTGCAAAAAAATGTAATGAAATTCCTAGAGTCGTATTGAAAAAAATGAAGTTGATGATGGTCCTGGAGCGACGAAACGTTATATATAAAAATTGATTATGCCATTCGATAGAGGGCAAAAAGTGGCCATGAGAAAGTGTTCTTTATTTTTCAATATCACCTCAAACAAGACAGAAATGAAACAGAAACGGATTTCCAAAATTTCGGTTTTTTCAAATATTTCGAAAACTAATTGTGTTAGCCTTGATTTTTTAGAGGCATAATGTTGGTCCTCTGATTACGCAACATTGCCCCCATTTAAGCTACTTTGTATCTCTTACCGTTTCCGAGATCCCTGTAGTGAATCGAATTTGTAACAGCCTGTATACATATATCCCAAAAACAAAAAAAGAAGCGCATGATTCATAAAGTCAATCGTCTTATTTTTTGCACATAATATTTAATTTTAACAAAGAAACGGTATCAGTATATTTTTATACGGTATATTCCTACATCCAGTCTATTGATTTATAATATGAAATTTTTTGTTCGTTCTGCCGTTCATGCCCTGAACAGATTAGGTCAAAATAAATGAGCAACTAACTAAAAATTCCTTTGAAGTTTAATCCCAGAATATAGCTTCTCTTTAATATTCATTCAAACCTAATGAAGGAGCACTAATTCGATTAAGTTCGTTTAGTTCTTTTTCACCTCATTTTGACATCCTTTAAAATCAATTTTGCAAACTCGAGTATTTCTCTTGGCTTAACTATTTATACTCAACACGCCGCCGAGATACTAGAACCTATCCCAACAAGGGTGTTGTCACATACAGAGCCTTCATAAATGTTTACAAGCCACGTGACCACCGAGCTTAGGCAACCAACAATGCATGGTTGGTACTGCCAACTGAAAATCCTTAAATCTTAATGTCACCAAAATTAATGATGCATTCCCAAAAAACAATGACAATTCGTAACCAACAATGTACAGTTGGTACTGCCAACTGAAAATCCTTAAATCTTAATGTCACCAAAATTAATGATGCATTCCCAAAAAACAATGACAATTCGTAACCAACAATGTACAGTTGGTACTGCCTACTGAAAATCCCTAAATCTTAATGTCACCGATATTAATGATTAAATCACAAAAAACAAAGACAAACCGTTACCAGCCGGTGAAACAGAATGTTTTAATGCAATTTTGATCTTATTGTTTTAATTTTACCGAAAAATTGCCAACGTGAAGGAAATAAAATTACTGTTCCAAACAAAATTACTGATCACGTGGCTTGTAATCATTTATGAAGCTCTTTACGTGTAGAAGTTTAAACTCAATATTTATATTCTATTTTTTCTCACTTTTACGTCTAAAATAATAATTGTTTGTAGGCAGCGTTAAAATTGCAAGAATTTCCTGATGAATTAGGAAAAAGATTAATCAAAATGGTTTCCATTAAATAGCCCCTAAAAAACTGTAGCAAGCACATTATTTGTAATTATTAGAAAGTTGTATTTTTCACATACATATAAGTAGGTTTTTTTTTCACTTTTTCGTTTTTTTAACTTTTATATTTGGTATTGATACCACCGTGTTGAGAGATATTTTGTGACAACATGTTCATATTTACATTAGTGAACTGAGTCCGGTTCTGTTAAGAGCCACGTATCCCCGAACTCTATGATCATTGTTTCTCGGACAGGTTGCCTCGTTTTGTTATTTTCACGGATTATTTTTTTAACTGCCTTTAAGTGTAGGTATTCAATTAATATTTTCAGCGAATTATGGTGTATTCAAGTGAATTACGGCATCTTACACGAATGGTGAAATTATTCATGTTAAAAGCGTATTTTCTGTGAATGATTAGTACGAGATTCCAAATGACGAATGATAAATACGGTAAAAATCGAGGACATCATTTAGAATATTTGGTGTTAGTTTAACAGTTATGTGTAACACCGGCAACTTTGCATAGCTGATCTACGCTTTGCGTAAATGCTACAGTACAGCCAGCGGTTCTCAATAAGTTTTCAATAAAAAATCACGCATGTTTATTTTAAATTTGACTTTTTAAATCCTAATGTTCCGCAAAACAAATATTAATGTCATGTTCTACACAGTAACCCGTACCGCATTGTATTAAAAAAAATCATAAATGATATTTTAATTAAATTTAAGTTATCATTTTTGTTGCAAATGAAATTTTCTTTTTTACACTTAGGCACCTTCTATGCAGTAACATTTGTTGTATAAGCTACGCTATCTAATGTCGATTTAATTGGTTAACAGAAGGTAAGGTTATTAAATAACTTCTACTATTTCTTTAACAGTTTAATTAGATTTTTCTATTAATCTACCAGACGTGTAATCATAATCGAAGAAAAGTTTCATTGGAAATTAAATTTTCAGTGCACCTAATTGGCTACTAAAACTTTATATCTCCTCTTAAGCTTCTCAGTGGTATTTTTCAATTATATTTTAACTGTTATATATCTAACATATTCTATTAAATACCAGTCGCTAAACGTATAATCTCAAGACTCCATTTCGGAATATGGTTTAAAGTTTGTAAAAGAACGTCTAGTCTCTTATTTTATTCTTATTAAGGCAATAGCTGTGGTTTATGGCGGGTCTGTTTTCATGCATACTGAAGAAGTAAATTGCTCCAATGTTGTTTGCGCCTTTTCACAAATTATAAAACTTAAGGAACACAGGAAGACATAAAATTTTAAGTTGAATTTACTTTTAAACTACGAGATTTTATTAAAAAGTTATATAACTTTACCCAGTTTCATCGAATAAAATCTTTACAGTATATTGATGTAGAAGTGTACTAAAGTTCGCGTGAATACAAGGTGATTCAGAATTTTTTTAATGTACAGGGTACTCTTAGAAATAGAATTTTGTAAAAAAAAATCAAAAAGGGCAGTTCGAAAATGATTTAAAATACATTTCTGCTCGGCACTGGAAACTGGTCCACTGTAAAACTTGCGCAAGGCAAAGCATGTAGTCGTAAACCAGCACAACGGCAAAATGTAATAAAAAATAAATGAGCAAAAAATTTAAAGAATTTCTTTCCCAAGGAAAGGAAGAAATAAAATTTTATAATACATATCAGCAAATTCAGCTGCTTTTGCCGCTATTATTATTATTAATTAATACAATTAATTTGTGGTTTGAATTAATAAAATAATTTGACATACCTGATATTACAAGGACTGTGCAAACACATTTGGGCCCGTCGTACCCAGTTTCTACGAACAACACAAATGTCTTGCTTCACTGTAACACAAAAACTTCACCATAACACAAATACTTCACCATAACACAAATGTTGTCTTGCTTCACCATACATTAAAACGATATCAACTCCGAGTTGCTATACACGCAAGCCATTTTTGACACTTGGAAAAGTAATGTAATACTTACTAAACCCGGATTTCAGTATTCGGAATCGCCTGGGTCGAATGACGCTAGAGCCTACAATAGCCCAGCGATGTAAGGGTTTTAAATACTACAACTTCAATATTTTTTTTTCTCGGAAACAATAAGGATTTTACAAACATTTTTTTACGATATTGACTCCATTTTTCATGACGCATCTATTCCCAAATTTTTTCGGATATGTTGTGAATCACCCTGTATACTTAGTACGCTCTTTTTCCATAAAATTCTCCATATACTTGAAAATTTATTTATAAACATTTGTAAACACATTTAATAATGATTGTTATAAAATTCATACAGGATGCCCCAACCAAAATTTAGCCTCATCCCCCTACCCTGCAGTTACCCTAAAATATTTAAACGACAAAGAGAAGTCCCACTTGGCAGAGCTGGTCAAAATACTTTCAAAATGTATTTAAAATACAAATTACAAAATACTAGTACGAAACTATTTTAAAATACTTAAAAACACAATACTTTTTTGGCGAAGTATTTTAAATATACATTACTTAGTATTTAAAATAGTATTTTAAATATGTTGAATATTAAATATCGATGATTCAAATTTCAGTACAAAGAATTTAGTGGCGTATTTTTGAGGTCAAAATAAGATTTTTTCCCTATAAACGTGTGCCCACAAATGCTTAGTTTTCGATATACAGTGTCAGTTTTTTTTTTTCGATTCTTTAGGAATAATTTCCAAATAGATTTGAATGTATGCGTAAAACTTGGGTTTTTTTAGGATGGTAAATTTAAATATATCATTGCTTTTATACGCTTGAAATAAATTGGCCCTAACTTTTTTCCTACTCTGTACATTGAGTTTAATTCATCTATTAAATTTAAACACAAAAGGTTTACTTGGTCGAAATCTCTCAGACCAACCGTTTCCAAGATATTGGCTGATGAAGAGTTAAATGCACACCATATTTTTAAATTATATAACTATTTACGGTGAAAAATTTTCAAATTTATTTTGGACTCACGTTTATGGGAAAAAAGTGTTATTTTGACCTCAAAAATACGTCCCTAAATTATTTGTACTGAATTTTGAATCAGCCTGTATATTGAAAATATTCATTAACGGTATTTAAGATATTTTTGTGAAATATTAAATCTGAAACTCTTAAGATGTGTCTTTAAAAAAATAGAGGTACTATATGTGCAAGGCAAGCCTTATTTCAAGATCGTCAACAAATTAAAAAAAAAAAACTAGAAAAAAAAC
Organism: Anoplophora glabripennis; assembly: GCF_000390285.2. Taxonomy (NCBI): domain Eukaryota; kingdom Metazoa; phylum Arthropoda; class Insecta; order Coleoptera; family Cerambycidae; genus Anoplophora; species Anoplophora glabripennis. The sequence continues at coordinate 177,476 of NW_019418492.1, read as the reverse complement.
TGCACATGAGCTGAGCCTGGAAAGAATCATTTTCATCTGGATTTAGTCGAGAAACTAAAGTACTGAACCTTCGAAATTTTCCGATCGAGTCGTATCAAGATGAGGTTTTTTGCATTCGGTTTCTAAAATTATGTGATAAAAATGTAGCAACCACATTGCATTTGTGCAGTGCAAAATGCATCCGGAAAATGCATTTTTTAGTCACTTAGAAAAAATTCATAATTCGGTTAATAATGCCTGGAATGGACTCAAATCAGGGTCCCGGGGGTTTTCGAGGTCACTGATCCCGAATATGACCTTAGTCCATCGTCAACCTGGAGCTTAGAATTGATGATGAACGTCATCTTCGAGGCTTCTCCTGAATTTCACTCTTTAAATGCAACAAGACTTAACACCTGAGGGTTCTTCGGGTCGCTGATTCCTAGTCTCGCGTCGGCGAGCACCCCCCGGACACCTGGTGCACCGGAACCTGGACATGGACGTCATCTCCTGGAGTTTTTCTGTAAAATTCGCGTAAACGAGCCGGAAATCGCATCAGGGTGTTTTTCGGGGCGCTCTTCTCGAATCTGGCGTCGGCGACCACCACCAGGACACCTGGTGTACTGGAACCTGGACCTTGAAATCGGCGTCATCGCCAGAAAAATCGATAAACAGTGAATTTTCAATATATTTGAGACTGCCGTTAATACTGCAATAACTTGTTTGGAATTGATCTCATTTAAAGTATGCAATATGAAAATAGAGGGAATAAATTGAATGAATGTCACAACGTATGCAAGTGTTGTTCCAAAAACAAATCAATAGTACATTATACTAGAAGGGAGAGAAATGTGTTATTTTGGCAGAGGTGCAATTTGAAGCCCGAGGGCGAAGCCCGAGGGCTACAATGCACCGAGGACAAAATAGCATCTCTCCCGAATGGTATATACTATTTTTTCCACGGTCTCATTAACTTAAAAACACATATTTTGTCATTATGAAGTAAGTAGCACCAGAATTATTGTATTCGGATTTGAGCATTTATTTAGTAGTCGTTGAGTTATTGTCATAACTACAAAATAAACAAACAAAAAGAATTGTCAAATTAAGGTGCTAGTTTGGTTTAGTTTAAAGTTTGTTTAGTGCACAATGAATAATTGTGAGTCGGAAGAGATTGTGGAGGCTGCAAATATTGCAATAAGCAATTTGCTGCATACGAAGTCAAGATCTTTATACGATAGGTATAGCCTACAATCGGTTCAAAAAGTGGTGCGCCGAGAAAAATGTTCAAGTATACAGCGAGAATGTTTTGTTGGCATACTTCAGTGAAAATGCAAAGAATTACAAGTCTTTCACATTATTGGCGCAATATTCTATGGTTAAGTCATGCTTGATAATTTACGACAACATAGATATAAGCAAATTCCCCAAGCTGATCGCATTTTTGAAAAGAACCGGTGACGGATATCAAGCGAAAAAATCGAAAATATTGACAAAGGGTGAAATCGACCGTTTTCTATCAAGTGCAGATGAGAAAGAATTCTTAATGATTAAGGTAAGATTACTTTTGTTGTTAGGTATTTCAATTATTAAGTATTTTGATTTTTTATAGGTTGGATTAATTCTGGGGATTGCCGGAGCTTGTAGAACTGATGAACTAGTAAATTTAACTGTAGATGATATTGAGGATGTAGGCTCTTCCTTGATTGTAAAAATTCCAAACACTAAGACAAAGATTCCACGAACATTTTTGGTTACCGATGTGGGAAATATGCTTGAATTGTTTCGAAAATACCTGTCCCTTCGTCCCCCCCGCGTCAAGCATAACCGCCTTTTTTTGTACTACAAAGCAGGAAAATGTAGTTCGCAGCCAGTTGGCAAGAATACCATGGGAAAAATTCCGAGTGTAGTAGCTTCGTATTTAAAATTACCTGATGCTGCATGTTATACTGGTCACTGCTTACGAAGATCTTCAGCGACATTACTGGCAGATGCTGGTGTGGATATCACGACAATAAAGCATCATGCTGGTTGGAAATCAACGACAGTCGCTGAGGGTTATGTCGAGAACTCCATTGAAAATAAGACCAAAATTGCTAATCAGGTTTTAGTAGGTACCACTACTAGCGCAATCACAAAAACTGTAAATGTAAGCGAAAGTAATATTCCTTCTAATATTAATTTTGAAAATTGTACAAATGTAACATTTAATTTAAATGTCAATAAATAATTTAAATGTTATCTTTTTTTTGCATGAAAAACGTTCTCCATAATGTAAACTCCCTTGGGAGCATTATACTCCCTTGGGAATAATCGACTACTTCTGTTTTAATTTTGATGTCATAGAAACTGATTTCTACTCCCGACCGTGGAAAAAATCATTTGTTTAACTTCAATTTAATTTAACTCAAATATAATCTAACTCCATTTTATCTTAATCTAATCAACTATTAACTTTAATTTGAAAATATTCTACTAAATATCATTTTCATCATCAACTGACGTATAATAGGGCCCGGATAGTTTTTCGAGGGCCCCGGTCTGGGGGCCCACAGTCGTGCATGCGTCATATTATAAGATGATTTCGAGAAGAGCGCCCCAAAAAACCTCCTGATACGATTTTCGGCTCGCTTACGCGAATTTTACAGGAAAACATCCGAAGATTACGTCCATGTCCAGGTTCCGGTGCACGAGGTGTCCGGGGGGGTGCTCGCCGACGCTAGATTAGGAAAAACCCCTGGGTGTTAAGTCTCGTTGCATTTAAGAGTGAAATTCAGGAGAAGCCTCGGATAAATCCTAAGCTTCAGGTCGGCGATGAACTAATTTGAAGGTCATATTCGGGATCAGCGACCTCGGAAGCCCCCATGACTCTGATTTGAGTCCATTCCAGGCATTATTAACCGAGTTATGAATTTTTTTTAAGAGACTTAAAAAATTTTTCCGGATGCATTTTGCACTGCACAAATGCAATTTGGCCGAAAAACATAATACAAATAAGTTGCTACATTTTTTCCACATAATTTTAGAAAGCGAATGCAAAAAAAAAACATCTTGATACGACTTGATCGAAAAATTTCGGAGATTTTGGCTCTTTTTGTGCTTTTCCTCGACTAATTAGTAATTATTCACTCATCATTTTTTATTAGTTTTTCTTAGAATAGTCCACTAATGATAAAAGAAATTAATTTTAAATTTTAACGATTTACTATTGAATTGACTAGTGATGATAGTGACCTAAAAGGTAGTAGATTTAGAATAGCAATAACACAACGCACATTGCAAAATACAGAGTAGTCCGCTAAATCCAGGCGTGCAGGTGCATATTTTTTTGTTGCATGTGTTGTACAAGTCGCCTGTCGTAACAGGCAAAAAGTATTTGTTTTTGGTAGGGATTTTGGGTATTTTAAATACTCAAGAGTATTTAAATTACTTTTAGAAGAATTAAAATACTTTTTTAAAATACAAAATACTTCAGTAAAGTATTTGAAATACAAAATATTTTATGGGGTAATAACGAAAGTATTTTAATTACAAAATACTATTTTATATTTAAAATACTATTTGGGTTTTTTTTGGTCAAAATATTCCCAGCTCTGCCCCTTGTTAAATAATTTTTTAGTTTTGGAATGTGATTGGTCTTTTTTATTGCAAATTGATGATATAAATCTAGCTGTGCGGGGTTTTACCAAAAGCTGTATAAGATTTTTGATGAATATTTACCACTATATAGATCATTTAGACATAAATATCCTCCTTGGTATAATGCTGATATTATAAGAAATATTAAAAGAAAATCTAAAGTACATATGAAATATAAAAAACATGTGATGAATTGCACTTGGAAGAATTTAAGAGGTTACGTAGATTAATTAAAGATCAAATCAAATTGGCGTATGAAAATTACTTAATTCAGATCCAGACAGCAATTCCTCACAATGTCCAGCAGTTCTGGTCATTTGTGCATTCAAAAAATAGAAGTAGCAGAATCCCTGGGAGAATGTCTTATGATGATATTATACTAGATCAACCACAAGATATTGTCAATGCATTTAGTAATTTCTTTAAAAGTGTTTTTACTATCTCTGATGATAGTTTTTGTCCCCAGGAAAGTAATTTTAATATTAACAATATCCATTTTGGGTTAATAACAGAGGTGGAGATTCTTGATGCTGCTAATAAGCTTAAAAATAAATTCACTTCTGGTCCTGATAAGATACCTTCATTCATTGTGAAAGATTGTATACGTGTATTTGTTACTCCACTTTGTTATTTATTTAATCTGGCAGTGAAATGTATTGAGTTCCCTAAACTATGGAAAATAGCTAGAGTATGCCCTATTCTCAAAAACGGTGATAATAGCCTTATTTCTAATTATAGACCAATTTCTATTCTTTCGAATTTTGCAAAATTATTTGAAATTGTCTTATATAACCGCATTTATCTATCTGTACATAATCAATTGTCTCAATCTCAGCATGGCTTCTTAAATAATAGATCAACCATAACGAATTTAACTATATTTGCCCAATTTGCATTTGAAGTTCTTGATAATCAAGGACAGGTGGATGCAGTTTACACTGACTTTGCCAAAGCTTTCGATAGGATTAGTCACACTGTATTATTGAATAAACTAGGTAATTTTGGTTTTGTTGTTCTAGCTCAAAGGTTTATTTCATCTTATTTAAAGCAAAGGGAACAATATGTTGAGTATAATGGCTTTAAATCCCCGGCATATTTAACAACGTCAGGCGTGCCTCAAGGATCTAACCTTGGCCCTTTGCTATTTTTACTCTTCATAAATGATTTGAGTCATGTCCTTGATTGTCATAAACTATTTTTTGCTGATGATTTGAAGATTTATAGAGATATTAATAGTGTTGAGGATTGTATAGAGATACAAAATGACCTTAACAAGTTATTGATATGGTGTAATGAAAATCAATTGTACCTGAATTCTTCTAAGTGTAAAATTGTTTCATATAGCAGAAAGAAATGTATTCTTTATTATGATTACAAATTAGAAAACATTGTTTTGAATCGTGCCGACTCTTATAAGGATCTTGGCATTCTGTTTGACCATGAACTATCATTCAACCAACATATTTCCTTGAAAATCGGTGAAGCAATGAAAATGTATGGATTTATCGTTAGAAATTGTAGAACGTTTACAAACATTGATGCTTTGAAAATACTATACTACTCTTATGTGCGTTCCAAACTTGAGTATGGTTATGTGATTTGGTATCCATTCTATAGATGTTACAAAGTTGATATTGAATCGATCCAAAGGAAATTTTTGAAATATCTAGTATATAAAATTGATGGTGTTTATCCTGAAAGAGGTGTAGCTTATAGCCTGTTAAAAAATAGGTTCAATTTAATTAGTCTAAATTTAAGGCACAAATGTGCTACACTTTCTATTTTATACAAACTCTTACATGGCCAAATAGATTGCTGTGATCTATTGAGTCAATTAAATTTTGCTGTGCCTAGGTCATCGATTAGACATACTGTGACTTTTTATTGTTGTGCACCCAAGACAAACTTGCTATTTAAATCGCCCATTTTTGTGATGTGTAATAATTACAATAGACTTAGTCACCTCTGTGATATTAATGCATGTACACTGAGGGAACTTATACAAGTAGCTGTTCGGAATTTGAATGATGATGTTTTACCTTAATTTATAACCCATATATGTATTCATAATTGGTTTAAATTATGACTTGGATTATATATTTTCTTTCTTTTTTAGACATTCTGCTTTGATAAATTTAACTCCGTTTTTTTTTATTTTTTATTTATTTTTACTTCTGTATTTGCCCTGTAAATGGAATCTCTGTTGGGCAATAAAGCAATTATTATTATTAAGGGATAACCCTATGAGGATAAAGCTAAACTCATCGGTATTATATTAAAATATATCAGCCCTGAAATGGGAAATAAAGTATCGCCTTGTACTAAAATTATGCTCGCTCTTACTACGAATTTTTTTTCGCAGAATCCACGACGGATCTCATCGACGGCAAGTACGGCGATGTGTCCGCTCAGCTCATCTACGGCACCTTCACCACGCCGCCGAACAGCATCTCCGGCAGCGCGGTGTGCGCTTTTAGCTTGCAGGACATCACCGACACCTTCGAAGGGAATTTCAAGGAACAAGCCGCCATCAATTCCAACTGGCTGCCGGTCCTTAGCAATAAGGTGCCGGACCCGCGGCCCGGTCAATGCCACAACGACAGCCGGACGCTGCCGGACCTCACTTTGAATTTCATCAAGACTCATTCCTTGATGGATGAGAGCGTGCCCAGCTTTTTCGGGCAACCCATTGTGATCAGAACTAGTTTCCAGTAAGTATATTACACTGAAATAATGGGTTTTTTTCAAAGCGGCTGGTGCGGAGGGCTCTAGGCTCTAGTGCATCGCCCCTTTAGACATTTTGATAGTAAAAAAAAATATTTAAAATTTAGTTTACAATGTTATCTATATACCTAATTAAATAGCTTTATGAGACGCATCAAAGAGGAAACGTTAAATTTGTATAATGTGCAGACTCTGAATACGTGGGCTCTTCGTAGCTCGCCTCCACAGAACACCCTTCTGGTTCTGGTGTTCTGTGCTCGCCTCTACTTCTGTAAAATGTTTACAGCGGTGGTCATGGTTACCGTCGCGCAGCAGTGAACGACGTGGTGGGAGTAGCGTATATTTACTATGCAGTTTGAGCTCTGTTTAGTCCGACCAAATAAGAGTTACATATTGTTTCTTGTGTTTTTTAAAAAATTGTAAAAGTTTAAATTGATTATACATACATTTGCATATCTATTGAAAAATCAATGATGCAAGAAATATCAAACATGCATGAAAAAGTAATTGAAAAGTTTATTTCGGACAAAATAAGCAGAAGAATAGACTTTGACTAAAAAATAATGTTGAGTACATGTTCACTATATTTCAATAGCACATACTTAAGAATAAAATCACCCAATTATATTTGATTTTTTTTTCAATACTTTGTACCTAAATTTTTCCGTCCTCCCTGGTATAGAAGTCAAGAGCCACCACTGGATTTTGCTTATACCATTTCTCATTTAGGCTCCTTTTTTGAAGATACAGGTTGTCAAAGTTACGATTTGGAAATAGTTTCTATTAGCAACTCCGTTGAATTTTTTAGGTTGAAATTTTGCATATACAGGGTGTTCTGAAAGTCCGTCAGGAAACTCCGTATTACAATAATAGCAGTATCTAATGAAATTTTCGAATTGTCAATTGTTTGCAAATTACAGCTTGTCAAAGTTCAATTTTTTTATTTTCTATTTAAATAACTTCAATTCAAGTCCTATTAGTCTCTCATTTCGCACATCCACCAAGTAGATGAAGCTCTATTGGACCAGTCAGAGAAAAGTTTCATTGTGCACCGCTAGAGGGCACTTTAGCTAGAACTCAAAATGTGTTTTGTCCATAACTTTTTTCTCTTGCTAGACATCACAGAAATTTAAATATTACCTATTCAAAAGAGGAACAATATCAGAAAAAATGATGTACTCTTTGTTTAAGCCGATAAATATAACCCTTTACCAGGAAATCGCTATTAATCGCTATTAAAGTGTTATTAAACATCAAATTTTTGATAATTATTTCTGTAATTAATCAAGTTGCCATGCTTCAAATAAATATCATCAGTAATTTTGGTGTTACGAATTATAATAAAAATTGTTTAAAGCAGGTATGTTTGATTTTTCACCATAATAATTTTTTTTCGGCTATGTATATTGCGGAAAAATAAGCCGAGGATAATGAATTTACTAATAATATTTTATTTACTCACGAAGCCGGTGTTTACAAGAGATGGTATTACAGCATGGCAACTTGATTAATTGCAGAAAGAATTATCAAAAATTTGATATTTAATAACGCTTTAATAGCGATTTGCTGTTAAACGGGTAACATTTATCGACTTGAATTAAGAGTACACAATTTTTTCTGATATTATTTTTCTTTTCAATAATGTTTAAATTTCTGTGATGTCTAGCTATAGAAAAAAGTTATGAACCAAACAAATTCTGAGTTCTAGGTAAAGTGCCCTTTAGCGACGCATAATGAAACTTTTCTCTAACTGGTCCAATAGAGCTTCATCTACTTAGTGGGTGTGCCAAATGGGAGAGTAATAGAACTTGAATTAAATAAGTTATTTAAAAAGAAAAATTAAACTGTAATGTAAGCTGTAACTTGCAAACAATTGACAATTCCAAAAAAATTGTCATTACATACTGCTATTATTTTAATCCGTGGAACCGCCTCCCGAAGTTTCCTGATGGACAGAACACTCTGTATTATGCAGTACTGACACAAAAAAAAACGGAGTGCGACCGAAGAAAAAGGGGGTTGTAGTGTACTGACTGTTTGACATGTTTACGGTAGAAATGATTGGTCTTTAGTTGGAATTGTTTTTTCTTTTATTTTTATTTTGCAAAATTTTGATTTAAGGTTTGGTTTACCAGATATTGCAGTTCTTTTAATAAGTGATATTGCCCCACTTACTGTTCTTTAATTTCCTAATTTCTCTTGTGTGACGAACTAGCTTAACAAATAAATCAATCTTTTTTCGTTATCAAGATTTGTAATGACGTTTTTCTTTTAATTTAGGATTGATACTTTAAATTTGTTTGTTTTTTTTGTCTACTTCCACAGTATCTAACCTAACGAGTGGCATGACGTCACAACATGGCCTCCGAGCGTTTTCCCGAACTCCGTTTTAATTATTTTGAAAAATTTTTAGCAAAATTTTCAATATTTCGCACATTATCTTACTATAATGTTTACTTTCTAAACATAAATTAAAATAATACGCTTAACAAGCCCATTGTAAACTGCAAAAAGTTAATTACAAATTTTCCTTCAAATTCAGTTACCTCTTATTAAAAGAGTTTAAAGTGTACACACAATAAGGTTCGTACACATAATAAAATTTAGTATTAATTTCTTATGTTTGTCTTGTTCTCTTCTTTCAGATATTATGATATAATAAAATAACAAATTTAACCCGCGTTTTTTCATTTTTTGTGAAATAGTTAATTGGAAATTTAAAAAAAAAATTAAAAGCGAAACGAATTTGGTGGACAATTGATATGTACTAGAGCAAGATTATGACTTAATTGTACCATCTGTTAATAGGAAGTTCAGTTAAAATCTCACACCGCTATCCTTCTTCTTTTATGTAGTAATAGAAAGACAGAGAAGAGTTATTTATACACCCCATTCTAAAATTAGCTTAATTTTAAATTTAATATGTAATTGTAACTCGAAAATGGAATATTGACATATCAGATTAAAAAGAACAGAATAATTATTATTCAAAATGGTATACTTTTCCGAAAATGTAATATTTTAACATCCTGTATCTCAAAAACGAAGCGAATGACAGTTCATATAAAAAATTTTTCTTAAAATAATTTGTTCCTGATAAAGTTTCTTGATTAAAGCCTGAACCATGCACCATATATATTACAACACAAAAAAAAGTTGTTATATGCATGTATATTTCTTTTCAGTTACCGCTTTACACAAATAGCAGTGGATCCACAAGTAAAAGTACCTGGAGGGAAAACCTATGACGTTCTCTTTATTGGAACAGGTAGAACCTTTAATCAAATATTTCCAACTGAATAATAGTAAATAATATTTATTTCTAATAGACAATGGAAAAGTTATTAAAGCTGTCAATGGATTATCAGCCGACTCCCGTCACGGGGTACGACCGGTGGTTGTAGAAGAAATTCAGGTTTTTCCTGCACACGTTCCCGTTCGTACGGTCAAGATAATGAAGGGTCGAACTGGTGGAAAGGAAGAAACAAGACTGATTGTCGTGTCAGACACCGAAGTGCAGTCGTTGAGAGTTCATAGATGCGACAGCAATAAAATATCCAGTTGCAGGTGAGTGAACGAAATATTTTTAGCAGAGAAATGTGAGTAGCTCCGAAATTGTACTAAAATCAATTTTTCTGCTTTCCAGTGAATGTGTAGCTCTCCAAGATCCTTACTGCGCCTGGGACAAGGTCCAAGGCAAGTGCAGATCCAAAGGATCGGGAAGATGGGGTGAAGAAAGCTACTTCTTCCAGAGCGTCGCAACAGGGGAACACACGGCATGTCCCCCACCCAAATTGGGAAAAGACGCTGGTTCAGTCGGGGGCTTAAGTTCAAGTCAGCCCAAGTACAATCCTGATCATCCAACCAAAGATTTGCCCGACGGGCAAGTCATTAATATCATTCAAGATAAACCATATGAAAGTAGTGGTAAGTACCACAACTATTAGTACAATCTTAAAATATAAATTAGTACATTTAAAATAGATTTTTGATCAATTTTATTTTACAGGGCCTGCTGTAACTGCCGCAGACACTTTACCTGCGCATTATTCTGTCGAGACGCTTATTATGGCTGTGGTGGCTGGATCTGTATCCGCCTTAGTTGTAGGCTTCTTCGCCGGATATCTTTGTGGCAGAAAGTGCCACAAAGACGAAGACGACAACTTACCATATCCGGATACTGAATACGAATATTTTGAACAACGGCAAAATATGAATAGGTGAGTATATAATAAATATTTTTATAAATCAAACGTTTTTGAAAAGTACCTATTTCAAATTTATCAGATTACTATGAATTTATATTTATTTTGAAAAAAAAATCTTCTATTCACTAACAACTTCATTTATTTCAGTCGGATAGCAGCTGAGCCAAAATTACTTCCACAAGAAGAGGTGACATACGCGGAACCAGTTCTGGTACCTCAGCCTCCACCCAAGCTACACTCGCCAAAGAATACACTACGTAAGGGGCCACATCAGAACAACGCTGAAACCCTCTTCCAATTTCAGACTGATGCTGGCTATAACGGCCGTGACAATTATAGAGGTCGGGACAATTTCGGCACTCTGCGATCCCATCAGGTAATTTTTTTCCAATAAATTGCTTTTCTAACTGTCATGCTTGTAATACAAGTGTATGTTATGTATTACAGACTGATTAAAAGATTTAAAAAAAATTGGTTAAAGTAAATATTCGTGCCTTAACTTTGAAATATTATTTTAATTTTTTTTTTTTTGGAATACAGTTGATTTGACAAAATATTTTTACAAAACTAAGACTGTAAATTTTGAGGGATGCTTTTGTAAATTCAAGGCATTATTGTGAAAAATTGCGTACATTAATTTTCCATCTTTCTGGCAGCATACGGATTCTGTGTCGAAAGAACAACTATCCACCAATCGATCCAATCTATCATCGTAAGATTGGAAGCACAGCTTAGCCAGACCGTGATTCATGGATTGAAACTAGTAATCCAATGGAGCAATATCTGGTGAATTTGGCGGATGTGGTAAAACATCCTATTTCAGCATTTCTAAATATATCTTGGCTTCATGAGCAACATGAGGTCGAGCGTTATCATGTTGAAAAATTACTTTACTGTGTCTTTGCTCGAATTGTCTCATTTTTCCTTCAGTACATGGCTCAAACGTACCAATTATGTTTGGTAGTTTTCACCAGTGACGGTTTTAATCAGTTGAAGCAGCTTATAGTACACAACACAAAGCTGGTTCCACCAAATACAGATCTTCGACCCATAAATATTCTGCCTTGCCTCGATATTGATGCACGACCAGGCAAACCCCATGATTTCCTACTCTTAGGATTATAGCATATTCATTTTTCATCGTCGGTGACGATATGATGCATAAAACCCTTTCTTTTTTGTCGTTGAAGCAATCGTTCCCACGTAAAAAATTGTCGCTCAACATCTCTCAACTTTAATTCGTATGGCACCCAATTTCCTTGCTTTTGAATCATACGAGTGGTGAAATGTTTGGAAATTGTTGTGTGATTAATATTCAATGATTCAGCAAGTGACATGAATCTTAGCCGAGTAATGCTTCCAATTCCTCATCTTCAAACTTTTTTGGGTAACTAGTGCGTTTTTTGGTCAACTGCATCGAAATCACCACTTCTAAAGCGTCGAAACCAATACTCTCAAGTTTTATCGATGAAGTAGTCTTCTTTGAATTTAAAAAAGTAAAACTTCGCACAAACTGATGTTTTGTTAGCTCGCAATTTAACATCTAAAAATATGTTGTTTACACTTCAACAAGATGACACATAATAATAGAGGTGGATGGCTCATGAACGACTCACACAAATGTTCCGGCACATCATCTTGTGTCGTGAACGAACTACTCAAAGTGAAGGAGCTTCATTCCGACATTAATATATTTAAGCAAGCACTGAATATTGAGCACCCGATACTCGACTGCTCTACTAGAAATTACAAACAATAGAATCTCAAGTAAATCACTTCATTTATGACAAAAAAAACACATTTTTTGTTGCCATTTATATTGGTAAAATGCAAAGAGTACCAACCACACACCTGCAAAGAAGCAAATCATCATGTGAGGTAATAAACACGATTGTGTTACTTGTCAAAACATTTTTTGTATATGTGCCACCTCCCGCCAGTATGAGCATTCAGCATAGCCACAGCTCCGAAAAACGAGAGGCGAGCGTTTACTTGAGCAATTGCATATTGTGCCCATCGTACAAATGAACGATTCACATTGGACAACGGCATACAAAGAAGTCCGATGTGATATAGCATAAGTTACGCCATCTATTGTAAATCCCTCAAAATTAATTCACAGTTCCAGTATGATAATAATATAATATTTCAAAGGAAAGGTATACATTTTTAAATAATGTCAATAAATAAGTTTTTAAAATATCAAAATAGTAAGTATATTGTGTAGAATCCAATTATGTTATATTAGTAAGTATTAATAATATTACAAAAACATTATCACTGTTTTTTTTTCTTTTCCTACATTTTAAACAGTCTTGGGGTTTCAGGCACCCTTAAATTATCAGGTAAATTAATTTTCTTTTCTAAAATTGTATTGTTTGACTTACTGATCCAAATCTTTCTCTCTTTTTCATAGAAACATAAAATATATTTTTTATAAATTTAAGATAAAAATTTAAAAGTCGTGTGAATTAGTTTCTTAAAAAAAAAACATATGTTTAGTATAAAAAAATTTCGCATGTTAGATATAAACTATATAAATAATATTTAAATAACATTACTAGCAAAAGTCTTTTACAATAAATAAAAAAAAATAGATAAAAATGTTTTTTTTCAGTCATCATTTTATTCACTTCATTAATTGTATCATCAAAAAATCACACATTTTTTATTGACTTCAAGTAATAAAGATGATATTAGCAGATATACAGGGTGTAATATAACAACATGTCAAAAGTGAAGAATTGCTTTCTTCCTTCAAATGGAAACTACATATATCCTTATATAAATATTTACCTTCAAAACCTCCATTTATCTTAAAATAAATAAAGTTTAAAACATATAATAATGCTATGCAATGTGTTATAGTGAAATGGAATTTTATATACACAATATACAGGGTGTTTCAGAAAGACGACCGGTAAATACAGGGGGTGATAGTAAGACGAAAAATAAGAATTTTTTGTCATATGAACTATATATCTATCTCCTCTTGTTTTCGAGATACAGAGCGACAAAATAAAATTTTTTAAATAGAATTTTTACGAAATTTTCCAAAGGGTGCGAAATATTGTTATGAAATTTGAAATATTAATGCTGAATACGCTGGTCTAATTATTTTTTGGATATTTCATAGAGGGCGCTAGTTATGCTACATTCCTATTTCATTTTAAGTTCTAATTTTTTTAAGGTTAATTTTTTACCATTCGGGCTCCAATTTCTATCGTACAATTTTATTTTCTAAAAATAATGTACTCTTGTTAGAACTTCCTAATGTGGACGGTTTTCGAGAAAAATGAGTTTTAATTAAACTCTTACAATATTACGGTATATAAAATAAGTGACTTTTCTCAAAGTAGGCTTATGTCAAAAATTGATGGACGTCTCGTAAACAACACATACATTCTTAGTAATATTTTAAACTCTAATTAACTTTATATCAAAATTTTAATGACTGTAATTAGTCATTACTAACTAGTCACTAAAAATCACTAAAATTTTGATATAAAAGCCTTTTTTCTCGAAAACCGTCCACACTAGGAAGTTCTAACAAGAGTACATTATTTTTAGAAAATAAAATTGTACATTAGAAATTGGAGCCTCAATGGTAAAAAACCTAACCTTAAAAAAATTTGAACTTAAAATGTAATAGGAATGTAGCATAACTAACGCCGTCTATGAAATATCCAAAAAATAATTAGACCGACGTATTTGGCGTCCTTAAAAACCCGTCCTTAAAATACCAAATTTCAAAAAAAATATTTCGCACCATTTGTAAATTTTCGTAAAAATTCTATTTAAAAAATTTTATTTTCTCGCTCTGTATCTCGAAAACAAGAGGAGATAGACATAGACATAGTTCATAAGACAAAAAATTACGACTGTATATAAAGGAAGTCTTTCTTAAACACCCTGTATAATAAATAAAATGGCATTTAACATGATAAAGTTATAGCCTCAACTTAGAATTGTGGTACATCACAGGAAAATTTTTTAACAAGGAGTAACAAAATTCCATTTTTTTCGTGAATTAACAAATATTGTTCACGAGTCACATTAACAGTAGGTAAGTGATACAAGTTCTCAAAAAAGAAAATGTGAGATTTAACCTACAAAGTAGGTTATATCTTAAATGTCATTACTAGTCAATGTCTATTGGCTTTGTGGATCTACTGACAAAGAGTGACCTACTAATATTTATTTGTAGCGTCTTCTTTTAACTGTGGTCATGATTTGAAACTATCGATTAATGATTCATAATCATAGAGCAGAAGATAGATAAGAAATGTTTTGCACTAGCGAAAATAAACTTTTAACTAATGTTACTGTGGGCCGGGTGCCGGGTAGTTGTTTCTGACAGTAATATTAGTAAAAAAAAGGTATTTCACCTCCAGTTGTTTTTTTGTAATCATATATAATTTTATGTTCAGTTCAACTCAAAATTAACTAATTCAGCAATTTTATTAATATTTTATGATAGTCATGTCTGTATAGCAACATAAACATTTTATTTGATATTACTCCAGTTAAAATGGCGACCAGAGGTCAATTTGTTAAGCAAAATGTCATCGATTTAATTTTTTAAACATTTTTACATATGTTCAAAACATGTTTCGTTGAAATTAAGTTAATTAATAAATTCCTTTATTTAGATTCATGGAAATTTATTAAATTGTTGATTTTTGTCTCTAGGCATAAGACATTGTTGACTTAACAGAGAAGAAATGTTACAATCGTAAAGACTAAACTGTGGAAAAATCCACATAAATAGAAAAAGAAAATTTTGTCATGAAACACAAATTTTATTTTGACTTTTTACTGTTTGTTTTACAAATTAGCAGTCTGTAAATGTAAATGATTTTACCAAAACTGTTCGAAATGACTTAAAACACTGCAATATACCTATCTTCTCGTTATTTATTTGGACATGGAGTACAGTTTTGACAAGCTGTTGGACGGCTGTCGAGAGAAATATTTGAGCCCATGACAAATTTGTGGTCCTCGCCCTTGTATTTTATCATTAAAAAAATTAAAACCATGCATTATAAACACAGTTATGTAACATGTAGGGGCTCGACAGTGAGGCGTTTTTGATATTTAAAAGTCTTAGATATCACCCTTACTCAGCAACCATACACTGTTTTGTTACACACTTCATTTTGTTAAATTATCTCATAATTTTAATAAGCTCAGTATCCTCTAATCCTCGTGATATAACCATCACTAGTCTGCTAATATTGTCGCTTTTCTCTGACAGTTTGTTTATTAGAAAAAAAAACTGTAGAATACACTAGTTCATATTATTCACACATTCTTTTAATAATCATATTAATCATTAATTCCATTAATTTGACTATTTACGTCTCATTTTTTCTTGTGTGCACTGTGTGAAATAAATATAGTAAAATAATTTATTCATAGTATATAGTTGTCAGAAACACTTCTTAGATCTCATTATTAAGATGTTTTCAAACTGCTTTAAAAAGTTTTTTAACTGTTAGTCCACTTAATTTTTATGAAACTTCATTATTTTTCAAAAGTTGAAATTTATCTTTAAATTTTGAAGAGTTTGAAAATATCCGATATCAGTGTTGTCTTGTAGCATGCCAACGACCGATATTTGTCGAATAAGACACTAAAACGGTAACATTCAGTTGTTGCAGGGTGACAACTACAGGCGAGGAGATGGCTTTGCAACAACCCGCAGCGTCAAAAAGGTATATCTCTGAGAAAACAATGAGGAGGGCGGAGTGGCAGCACGAAGTTTAGGAAGGACGCGCCCACAGAGGTCGGGGCATAGCGCGCTGCCCACAAGCAGCGGTTCCTCCAGTTCCCCTTCGCCGCCCTCCTCGTCACCATCCCCCACACCCCCCCACACTGCCTCTTACATTTACCGGGCCTAGCTGCCCTACCAGCGACTTTACTGACATGCCAATATAAGTCGATTCTAACTTACAAGAGAATCCAGTACAGTGGTTTCTTCTTCTAAGACATCAAATTCTTTTATTTATGTTGAATATGAAACTGACGTTAGTCAAGTTGATGCTTATTCCGCATCTCGGTGGAATTTCATAGGTCTCCAGTCCTTATGCAGAAATATATGTATGATCGTCATAACTTCCGAATAAAAGAAAGTTGTGTTGGTTCTAGGGTCAGGGTTTTATAAATTTCGTTCAACAGTCGTCATCAATGGATTTACATTTTTTTTACTACACTTTGAACAGTGATTTTAGTAAAAAAAAAGTAACATACAGGATGTTACAAACCAGAAGGGTGAAAATAATGTTTTTTGTGCCTTTTCCATTTTCTTTTTCAAAATTTTTATCAACTTTGTTGTTTTTTTTTAAACGTTTGGTTTAAACTTTCAGTCTTTCATCATGTGCCAGTTTTGCACATTTTGCAAAAGCAATTGTAGCACCCATTAGTTCAAATGTACTGTTTTTTTTTCTTAGATGGAGCCATTTATTTTTTCACTTCTCTAGAGTTTTGATCTGTATGTTTACATGATGTTCCAATTTCTCTTATGAGATGAATTGAGCCTTACAAAAATATCCTTGTATTGTACAGACTTATTTCTACATTTAATAGCCAAATTATCATTAGAATTTGAAATTTTTAAAAAATACTTTATTATTTATCCTTAACACAGAATATGTAGTTTCATTTGTAAAATGATTGTTGATTTTTTATATTTGCCTTGTTTTGTGAGTTCTAATCAGTACCAGTGAATGCAACTAAATTAAAGTCTCGATTTTAATTAGCATATTAAGAAAAATCCTGCCTAAAATCGATATTTCAAAATTTAACATTTTTTTTAACGACTATCCATAATTTTAGCATAAACTACAAAGTAAAAGAAATTTCCACTTGAACTAAAAAAAAATTGGAAAATGTTGAAGAGGAACAGTGGCTGCTACAATCCTCTTTCTTTCGTTTGCACTTTTAGCCAAAATAAAAAAAGTGTGTAGCATGAAATACAAATCTGTAAGGAAAAAACACGAAGTTGTTAATAAAAATCTTCCTTAAATTTTAACTTTGACATTCTGTGAATAAACGAAAAATAGCATAAAAAAAATTCTATTACTTTCAACAAAACAAGTGGCAGTTTAAAATTCGACCTACTTTTTTATAACACCCTGTATTATATGAACAGTTTTATGTAAACCCACATTGTTTAAAATCATCCATCTATATGACTGCTCAAAAATCAGTTTGATTTTTTTTCATTGAGAAATACAAAAACAAAACGGGTATTAATTAAAATGAGCATATTAAAAATAATATACAGGGTGTTTGGTAAGTCGATGCATTCCTTGCAGGAGGTTATGGTGCAAGTGATTTGTAATATATTTCCTTAATATACCATATTCCAAAAATGCTTAGTTTCTGATCTACAGAGTGATAGTTTTAATATAAAAATGCAAATTTATAAATATTGCGGAAACCGCTCAGAATATTTTAATGAATTTTGCAAGCCTTGACAATTAACAACAATACATGTTTTACGATAAAAATATTGTTTTTAGTTTCACCAGTGACGTGCGCACAGACACGGAAGTATTTGAATATTTTTAAAGAAAAAAATGATACGCCACTGATTTTTCTTAAAATAAAAATTATGTTTTGGAAGAGAAAAGGTATCTCGACTGTTTTTCTTATGACGCACCGTTTTCGAGTAAAAAAATAAAATCGATTTATTGCATGGCATAATCCGGTTTCAATAATTTGAAAAATAGCAGAAATTATGTACTCCGCTTTTTTTGTACCAATTTTATTACAAAAAATTATTATTCCTCGCAGGTAACAACATCAGTCTAAAAAACTTTTATCAGTTTTTAGATTCGCTATTCACTATCTAAACAGAAATTAGCAAGTTGGCTGTGCTCTCGTTTTTGTTTATTGTTTGACAAAATTAATAATAGCTGTCACTTTGAGTGTTTGAGTGTTAAGCAGTTAAGGGCATAATTTCTGCTTTTTTCAAATTATTGAAACCGGATTACGCCATGCAATAAATTGATTTTATTTGTTTTTTACTTGGAAACGGTGCGTCATAAGAAAAACAGTCAAGATACCATTTCTCTTCCAAATTGAACAAGGAATTCAAAAATAATTTTTATTTTAAGAAAAATCAGTGGTGTATCATTTATTTCTTCAACAATACCTACACATGCCTGTGCGCACGCCTTTGGTGAAACTGAAAACAATATTTTTATCATAAAATATGTATTGTTGTTAACTGTCAAAGCCTGTAAAATTTCATTAAATATTCTGAGCGGTTTCCGCAATATTTATAAATTTGCATTTTTTATTAAAACTTTAACACCCTGTAGATCGAAAATTAAGCGTTTTCGAAATATGGTATATTAAGGAAATATATTACAAATCGCTTGTACTATAACCTCCTGCAAGGAATGCATCGACTTACCAAACACCCTGTATATAACAAAGTTTTGGCGATCATACTTGATTTTATCTCGATCCCCTAATATTCAGCTTACAACTCATTTTTTAAAAATGAAGTAATTATAAAAGTAGGCAAATGTTTTATTTTAAATTTATTGGTATCGCTAAGAGGCGTGATATACCAGAAAATAATGGTAAAATTTAAAAACTATTATTGAAGAGATCCATCTGAGCAACATTTAACTTAATAGTAAAAATTAAGAAGTGTTCAAAAAATTTTTAAACCCTTTTCATTTTTTTAACTGCTCATTTTAAAAAATTTTGCAAAATATAAATATATTTATTTTTTAAAATAAAATTTTGAGAATTAAACTATAATTTCTAATATTTAGTTAAAAAGCATTTTAAATAAAACAAAACTTTACAACTGTGCCTTCTCTTGACCTTATTAATTGCTTTTCTTATATTTTCGTCCCAACGTAAACTGTGGTTCTTTTATTGTTTGCCTTCACTATTCTACCCTATTATTTACTAAATAGTAAGTATTTACAAAATCGTAGTTAGATGCATGTTTTTTAGATTTTCTTGTAAGTTCGATGAATGTGAATATTAAAAAGTGATTTCCCTATATTAATATAGAATTAGAGAAAATTGATTCAAAATTAGAGGGTGCGCTAGCAGAGTAGTATAGGCAGTGTATTAGACACAATATGATAGACTTATTTAAGTATTCTCATGATTAATAAGTGCTTCTTATGGATGTGTTAGGTAAGGATGTCCGTATAAAAATAGATTGTTATAATTTAGCGACATTGTGATTAGATTGTATATTCTTTAGCTATAAAGTTGTTCCACCTGTATTAGTCTAGTAAATTCAGCGAAACGGATTTAATTGAGACATTTTTTACTTTCGTAATAAAAAATATTTTGATATTCCTCTAGGAAGCTTTGGTACATTATTTATTAGGCTGTGCCTTCAAAAGAATTAACACAAATACAAGACGTACAGCTCCTATAACCTTATAGTACATTTTTAATTTTTTCAATAAAATCACTGCAAACCAACTAATAAAAATGTAGTTTTACCAACATTGTTCATACCCTGTACATAAAAAGGTAAAGTAAAAGGTGTGGCAATTTAATTTGGGTTGATGTTTTGACGAGAAAATTTGCTAGACTACAAATTTAATTGTTATCAGGTTTCTCCATATTTTATATGAAACATACCTCACTTTGCAACATACCATCTATATTTTTATCATACTCAAACCAAAAACAAAAACAGTCACATAATTAGCTGTTTCAAAGTGAGTGTATTTAATTCTGTTAGCTTATTTTTTTTTATTATCGCCTCTAGTAATGTATATAAGACTGAAAAATCATAATACTCTGTGTCCAAGTTTAGTAAGCAAAAGCTAATTCATTTTGATTGCATTTTAAACAGTACAAACATTACATATTAAGACTCTCACACTACTGGATTTCCCCAGAAATAAATTATTTTCGGTAACCGAAGGTCATATATTATACAATTGACAACTTCTTTAAAAAAAGTATTTTAGCATATACGAGGCATATCCACTACATTCTTAAAAAATCGAAACGGCAGTATATTTATGAAAAATTTACATATTCAGAAAGGTACATCAAACAGTATTTTTCGATGTAGTTGCCTTCAACCTCAATGCACTTTGTGATACCTTCGTCAACAAAATCTCCCGCCGCCTCTCAGGCCCATTGTGGACCTCATCCTCAGAAGGAAACCTTTTTCCACTCATAAACACCTTCAGAGAACATTCATGCAGAAGAGGCCTGGAGATTTGTGGAGACACTGTGTTTGTCTCGTCCAAAGTTAATCAACAGTCGCTATGAAGCATTTTTTTGATTTTGTTCACCATCTCGCCAGTCACGATTGAGGAACTTTGTTCATCACGAACATTCATTTTGCCAGTTTTATACTCACGAGACCATTTGTACATATTAGTACAATTCATTACATCATCTCAAGGAGAAACCAGATTATGTTCCTCACGTTGCAGCTGGCGGGATCTAGTGGCACTCATTTCAACACGCCACTACAACAACAGTTCTCAACTGAACCGAGACACTGAGCATTAGAGTCTCAGTGGTTTTACTTTGTGGATATGCCTCGTATATAAAATATAGATACATTTTAAATAATACTTATTTATTTTAAATTTAAAAAATTATACAAATCACGAACATATTTTTTTTTCAAAATCATAAAATAAAATCATTTTAATACTGTGAAAATAATACCATTTTAGACTTCTTCATTAATTAGGTAAAATCAAAATAAAGCTTTATGTTTATTTTCTATCAATTCAAATCTCATTGTGGTTTCTTCATTCTTTAAAAAAATAAATAAAAAATTGATTAGCAAATTTCTTCTGGAAAATATAATTAACGAATTTATGTTTCATTAAATACTTTTGTTAACCATTATTAAATTTAAAATTTATACCTGTAATAGGGAGTTATTAAATAGCAATTTCTTACTAAAATTTAGCAACTATAAGTAAATTATTCAAAAATAAATTCATATATAGAATGCAAATATTCTAAAAGGTTGGAAACTCAGTTGGAACAAATAAATGTACAAAAAATGTCAGTTACGTATTAGAGACATGATATTTGAGGAGAAATCACAATTGTGTGAGATTGCTTTATGAATAAGTCGTATGGCTTATTATGATTTGTTAAACATTATTGTATTTGGTTCCGGTTATTTGTAAGGTGTATAACAAATCAGCAATATGTCAATTATTTGGTGCTTGCACCCCTAGATACCTACGTAATGCTTATTTTTATTGTACATTTGTTATTAATTTTATTATTGTTGCTCAAAGTTTTAATTACATGAATTTAGTTGTTGTAGTATACATTCTTTGTGTTCCATGTATCATTGATTTCTTTTGTATCTATCGAACCTATCAACTTGTGCATATTGTGATTCAAGCTGATGACGAGTCTAGATGTTGCGGCAAATCTTTGTTGAATATTTGTAAATTATTTTTATGTGGTTTTACAAGACGTGAAACGGTTTTTGTATCAGATAATCAATAAAGATTTGCAACATTACTTGTTTATAAGGTTTTATATAACAATTCCAATAACATTCAGCGTTCACATTTCCAAAATTGTATAAAGTTGTAGATAGAATTTTAATAATATATAGTATACCTAGTCAAGTTATATATTTAAATATTAAAAATTTGGCAGTCAAAAATTTTATAGAATTAGGCTTAGATTTTGTGTTTTTTATAATCGTTTGTACAAAGAAAAGTACTCTATCACAAAGTATTTTTGTTTGTTGTATTGGGCTATGAGAACTCTTGTTTTAAACAAAGAATACTAGTGATTTGTATAATACGAAGTGAGTTCTAATAAAGTTAGATTACAGATGATATCTTGCTTCTTCCTATTGCCCAGCCCGTTACGCAGAAATCTGCAAATAGCTGTGCAAATATTTTATAACTTGTAAGGCTAATGCCAGTTTTTTAAAATATATTACAATATAATTATTATATTTAAAAATAGATTGATAATATAGTTCTAGTTAGTTTTAAGTATTTGCAAATTATATGTATGCAGATCGTACTGATTCCAGTTTGACTTTACTGGATGTTTGCCTAAGAAAGCCTTTAGCATATTATATATAAACATCGTTACATCATGCAACAAGTTATATATATACATAAAAAAAAACATTCCATACTCGATTAAAATGAGGTATTTAATAATTGATAATGTCCGGAAATGTTTTAAATACTTTGTCAATATATCTTAGGGTTAAATAACAACCGATTAACAATTCTAAATATAGATTTAAAACAGTGCTGCGATTGTTAGTTGTAATTATAAAAAATAAGCCTTTCGCAGATGTATAATATAAATTATAATTACTACTCATTTTGTCCAAAATCCATTTCTTATATTATTTGTATAAATACCTGTTTTGTTAATTAACTTGTATAACTTTAAGGGTACATACACATAAATGCATGCTTATTTATATTTCCCAAGCATTACTTTGTTGTAAATTAACTTCATTTTGGACAAAATGTATATAACAAAATATTTAATGATATTGACTTTAGACAACACAATGTATTCTTTGAATAGAAATAAAATATATATAATAAACTTCTCTTTCACTACCCATTCTGAAGAATAATACACATTTAACGACGATAACTATTGTCATTGTGGGTTACCTGCAATTCTTCATATTCATATATCTTTTTAAATAAAATTTTAAATAAGAGTTACGTTTGCAAAACTGTTGTGCAATGGAGAATCTCCTCTATGGGAGGGAAACATTTTGGGCTTTGAGTAAATGGGTATTTTCAGCTTTCACTATTTGGCAAAAATAAATTTTGGTTTTTGTGATTGCTGTTAATGATAATGAATGCCTACCCATCACCCAGCCTACAGAACACAGTGCCTACTAGTCACGGCTAAAATAATCACAGATGCTGCTGTCCTCTGGAAACTTTCTTTTTCTGTGACACTAACATCATTTGCATGTGAAGGAAGGAATTACGTTAAAACACGGTAATTTTAAACGAACGGCGTTTCTTTAATTTTTACAAAAGTGCATTTAGTATTTTGAGATGATTTTTAATGCTAACTTTTTATTCTAAAAGCGCCTTTATACGAGTGATTTGGATTTGGATGAGAGAATCTATTTGATTGAATGTCAATTTGAATGAATCGTTCAACCAACCAAATTCAAATTCATCGGATATTCATTTTACGTATATTGTGACACCATAATATTCAGCTCGTCTATAATTTTCCGTAAAAGTTTGTTATTTTTATATCCAAAATTTCAATTCAATTTTCCATTCAATTGTTCATCATCAAATTCATTGAACTGGAAGAGGCCGATAAGAGCGCTGAAAATAAAGATAAATCAGTTGAAATTGTTATGATGCAACAATGCCCTCGCAAAAATTTATGAAAATTTTTAACAACGTTCTGAATTATTAAAATTTGAATTTGTTGATAAATATTGATTTACGATAAATTGTATTTGATTTGCAAAGAGCTTTGCAACTTTGAATTGGTATCATACTGGCCAGGTTTCGATCCTGGTTACAGAAGTACAAAGTACCAGGGTCAAAGTTCGATCCCAAAGTTTTATTTATTTTCGGAAATTCAAAACGGCGGTCACTGTGCCGACAATATCGCCCTCCAGTATTGTTACGGCCACAGAATTATAACCACGGCGTTGTCATGTTGGCGGCGGTTGAGAGATTCTTTGCAAACTTCACTGGAAATTATGAGACCATGCAGGGAGACTAGTCACCATGGAACCATGGTTGAAAATGTTATTTTTCGCTCCGCTCCTTGTGGAGGGTAGTAGAACCCCTCGATGACTTTCTACATAGGTCGAGATTGACCCGGCATAAAATGAATGAGGATTCTGATTGGAAAGTTGAGTGGAAATTTGAACAATTTAGGACGTGTGACGTACTTGGATGCATGTACATATTTCAATAAATATACCCATATATTATAAAATGGAAAATATACATATAAAAAATTTACTTTTTATAACTGTTACAATATTTCTAAATACGTATTGCCAAGAGACACTGGACATTAGACAACCTTTTTTTTTATACCTTGTTTTTATTCGTATGTGGATCATGGACACGGATCATGGAAGGGAATAACATTTGACACAGACAAACTCTTTGACAGATAACAATAATAATGTAACTATTATTAAGAATTTGCAGTATTTGCACGAATTAAAAGTGTAAAATAGAAGTTGGAGTTAATAGAATTTATAATTCAGTCGCTTAAAAGGTATACGTACAATGCCAACCGTTATATTACTAGACGTTTCTTTGTCAATGACTAGACCGGTACAACTTAGTGATGGGACCGAATCGACAAGGAAACAATTAGCTGAAATAGGAATTAATGCTTTTTTAGATCATCTTAGCATTCACTCAAAACTGGAATTTATTTCATTGGTAAGTATTCCAAGTACATATGTTTTGTTTTATTTATAATTTGGTTAAATTATGTTTTTAATGTTTCTCAACCTGTCTCTTGTCAATCATTTAACCAACATGTCAACGTAAAAAGTCACTTTCCTTTTTAATTTGGCAATTTTGACGTACGCCATGCGGGATGTTCCGTTTCTTTTACAAATTGTATTAAGTGTTATAAGTATTAATTTCGATTAAAACAGTGCCAGAAGAGATTAATTGTTTTTGTAAAAAAGTCTGTAACCCCGAGTTAAATAGCAAGTCTCAGCTACAGATTGAAGGTTATGGTTTATCATTAAAATGGGAGAAGTCAAGATAACGAAAAATAGCAGTTGTAAAATTGTAGCAGTACGATATAGATTTATATTCGAAAATATAGGAGGTGGAGAACCACAACTTCAGTTTTTACCTCATCCTGTTGTAGTACAGAAAGTCGATGTTCCAAAAAAGGAAGAAGAAAATAAGGAACCAAAAGAGGAAGAATTGTTATCTGAAAATGTAGAATATGAAGATGATGTTGAGTACTTGCGGAGCTTGGATCCCAAGGAATGGAAAAATCAAGACCATTATAAAGTACTTGGGATAGGTAGTCTGAGATTCAAAGCAACTGAAGACATTATTAAAACTGCATATAGGAAAAAGGTATTGAAACACCATCCTGACAAAAGAAAAGCTTTAGGAGAAGAAGTTAAGGCTGATGATGATTATTTTACTTGTATAACAATGGCATATGAAACCCTAGGTAATGTTAACCGAAGAAGGGCCTATGATTCAGTAGATCCAGAATTTGACAATAATTTACCCAGTTCTAGCGATTTGAAGAGGGATTTCTATGAAGTATTTTCTTATTATTTTAATTTAAATTCTCGGTGGTCAGAAAAATCAAGAGTTCCCAAAATAGGCAATTCTAATTCAAGTAGAGAAGAAGTAGAACATTTTTATTCATTTTGGTACGATTTCAAGTCATGGCGTGAATATTCTTATGAAGATGAGGAAGATAAAGATAAATGCCAAGATCGAGAAGAAAGGAGATACGTAGATAAATTAAATAAAGCAGAACGACTTCGAAAGAAAAAAGAGGAAATGTCTAGAATACGACAGTTGGTAGATTTAGCTTATAATAATGATCCTAGAATAGCCAAATTTAAGCAGGATGATAAGGAAAAGAAATTGGCTGCAAAGAGAGCAAAACAGAGTGCCGCCCAAGCAAAGAAGGAGGAAGAAGAACGTTTGTTAAAGGAAATGCAATTAGCGAAAGAACAGGCTGAAGCTGCAGAAAAAGCCAGAATTGAAGCTAAAAGACAAGAACGGGAAGCCCAAAAGAAGGCTATTAAGAAAGAACGCAAAACCCTACGTGATATTTGTAAATCAAACAATTACTATGCAGATAGCAATGAACAAAATTTAGCACATATGACAGCAGTTGAGGCAATCTGTGAAAGATTGTCTTTAATTGAATTAGAAGAACTTAATAGAAACATCAAAAATATTGGGAAGTCAGCTTTTCTGAAAGCCTTAAAAGAAAACGAAGTCCGTGAGGAGCAAGAGCGATTGGCGGTTCTCGATGCAGCTAAACAAAAGAATAATACTATAGAGAACAAAACCGCTGCAGTTGTTAAAATGACGCCAGAGTGGAATGAAAATAATATCCAGTTGTTAGTGAAAGCCGTAAACTTATTTCCTGCTGGAACAAATCAGAGGTGGGAAGTTGTAGCAAATTTTATTAATCAACATGGCACTTTTAGTGAGAATAATAGTAAATTCAATGCAAAGTTGGTTCTTGCCAAGGCTAAAGATTTGCAAAATACGGATTTTTCCAAAAATAATCTTAAAGAGGTAGCAAATAAACAAGCATTTGATAACTTTAAAAAAGATAAGAAAAATGTTTTGAACATCGATGAAACGGGAATATCTAAGAAGTTGGATGGCGTTAGCCTTAATGGAGACGCTGACATAAAACCAACGAGTGGGGTTAAGAAAACGTCCTCTAACGGAGATATAAAGGTGCCAACTAAAACAGAATTGCCCTGGACGACATCTGAACAGCAACTGTTGGAACAAGCCTTGAAAACTTATCCTTCATCTACTCCAGAAAGGTGGGATAGGATTGCCGAGTGTATTCCTAACAGAACAAAAAAGGAGTGTATGAAGAGATACAAAGAACTCGTAGAAACAGTGAAAGCAAAAAAAGCAGCCCAAGCAGCTTTAGCTTCTAAATGATAGCGTGAACATTTAGTTACTTAAAATTGATATTTATTTCTTTTTAACAATAATTAATTATGCTCCCTGACATGATTACATTGCAACAACAAAGCAAATTTAGTACATTGTGAAGCCTTTGTTAATTATACTTGATCTTTTCACGGTGTCTACATTAAATTACCCTTGTCTGACATATTCTTCTATATTGCAAAATGTTTTTAAAATATATTCTTCATCTTGTATCACATAGTATTATTTCCTCCCATCTTATAAAAATAAATAATGTTTGTTTAAACCTCATTTAGTTTATTAATTTATATAAAAATTACAATAAAAAAGCTGGCAGCTATTTCATTATTTATTTCAATGTTCAAAATAGTTTTTGTATGTCAGAATTAACATTTAAAAAAATTTTACAGTATACATTTTTGAGTGTTGGTATCGAATTAGTAATTGAAGATTAATATCCGGAATCATGTATGGAATTTATTTTTAGATGGCATTTTCATCCTTGTATGAGGAAAAATGTCCTTTTACGAGAGATTACAATGCTATAAAGGCAGAATTAAAGAATATAGATGATTATGATAAAACTTGCATTGAAACTGCTTTACATGGTGTTAATCAGATGGTTTTAGGAGAATGGGGAAACAATACAGCGTGTCAGGTAAGTACTGAAATACTGGATGACGAGTTATAGGGTCACTTGAAATTTAAATAGGATATACTATTTTTTGCTTATTTTAGTTCAGAGTTATATTTTAAACAGTTATACACTGTTTTAGTTAAAATTTATCTTCATTAAAATCAAAAATTTTAACTTTTTTATTAGGATGTAGTTTTCTGTGGTTTCGGTTCAAGTGTGTAAAAAAACTCATATATCGGTGGATTCATTAAATAATTGCTAAATTTAGTGAACCTATTGACATATTTTACTTCTTAAGGGTATGGAATGATTGCTAAAATAATGTTTCCTGAACAATTTTTTGCTGACGGTATAGAAAAATCATTTTAGCAATCTTTAAGTAGTCGTAAAGTGTAAATACCGATTGCCTGCTTAAAGTTTGTTTTGATACATTTTTGCATATAAAGTGAATACATTTTGTAGTTACACTAAATAGATAAGTAAAAAAATTACCATGAAATATGTTTGGCAAAATTGGAAGTACATATTTCAAATGTAATTCAACCGAAATTAGCAAAAGAAATATAAGGTGCTTCTAAGCTTCTTTTTAATTTAAAAAATAGCTGCTTTTGGTTAAATCAAAAGTCAAATCCATTTGTTGCACAATTTTTTATATCCAAAATGATATTAATAATACTAATCAAAAACAAGTTTAGTTCAGATTCGAGGGGATAACCACTGTCTGCAATATGTGTACATTTTTAAAGCTTTAAGAGGAAAATAGCTCCCAATCTTGTCCGCAATCCTGCAGCCTTCAACAAAGTCACTCAAACAGCTTAAAATTTATTTAAACAAATGGTGTAATATGCACTTGATTTTAATATTAAAAAGAGTGCTAATAATTATTAACATATAAATTAAATACAAGTTACTGTAAATTATAATTTTGTCAATTAATAAGAAACTGACAGAAAAACAGTAAATTATATGTTATCTATATAATTTTTCACTTTTTAAAAGCATTGAAATGAAAATATTTTCCCAACTGGGATCGGTCGATAGCCGCACGGTTTAAGGCGTCAGTCCTTTAATCGTGTGCAAAGTTCTGCCCGGGTTCGATTCCCGCGGCCGGTAGACCGTAGATTAGCTATGCTTGTACGGAGGATTGGCACCCTCTGTGCAGGTATGGTAGGGTGGAAGAATGTTGGCTTGGGTCAATGTGAGAGATTGACACCGGTTGGCATTTGACCACCCCCCTAATTAATGAGGTTTTCCAGGTTTCCCTCATTTCTGCACTGAATGGTGGTTAGGGCCTACCAATATAAGTCGTTCCTGGGCGCAAATGCGGCCTGCCTAATAATAATATGCTGCCTCCTCTCCCGCACAAGTCTCTGACTTATGGGCTAATTCTCGTAGTTAGAATGAGGAGTAGAGATATTATTATTATTATTATTAACTAAAAAATCATTAAGGGTTCAAAAGCATGTCATAGAAGTGTGGTGAGTTGATAGGGGGCAAATCGACTTAAATTTTGAATTGTACCATTCATATGAGACATGAGACAGGGAAAATGCAGACTGCTGATTCTCTCTTTCATTGTTACAAATAGCTATCCAGTATAGTAATGTTCAGCGTTTATATTCTATTTTTTCTATCAGGAAACCAATGTGAAAAATGTTTATGTCACATAACAAAATGGTCTTTTCATTCATTTCATTTCATGTATGAAGCCTTATATCTTACGAAACTCACTTTTACTTCACTCATACTTGTCAAATGCATTACACTATATACCAAAACCTAAACGACTGAACTAAATTAGAATTTGTTCCATTGTATATTGTATAAAAGTTATACATTTATTATACTTTTGATTTAATTCCAAATCTAACCAAACGAAAAGTTATTAATATGATTTCTCGAAAATTAACTTTGAATAAAAAATCATAGCGTACCCATATGGATTGTCATGGTCATTGTAATAGACCTAGGAGGGTTTTAAATGCAAAATAAAAATATATTGAAAAAGCATAGTGCAGCAAAATTTCATAAGGGTGTAGGTACCAGATTAAATTTGAACATATTGTGTATATAATATGATGAACAAAGGTTGGAATAAATAGGTACATTTAAAATGCAGGCATTTTTTTCTCAGGAAAATGCATGGAACTGCCACTTTTTCATTTTTTATTTCAATGTACGTACATTTCTGATTGAATTTCATGTATGCCTAGATTATATCTAGATTGAACTGTTTTTGAGAAAATTGCAATTTTGTAATAAAAAAAGTAAAATTTATTTGTTGTTACAATTAATTATTAATAATCTTGTTAATTAAATTTTGTGCAAATAATTATTTTGACATTTTTTCAAATTGATCCCCAACTTCTTCACAATATCAGAGGTAATATACAGGGTGATTCAGAACTTATCCAAAAAAATTTGGGAATAGATGCAGCATGAGAAATGGAGTCAATATCGTAAAAAAAAATTTTGTAAAATCCATATAGTTTCTGAGAAAAAAATTATTGAAGTTATAGTACATTCAACGACTACATAGCTGAACAACTGTAGTCTCTAGCGTCATTCGCAATGCGAGTGGAGAGCCACGTGGCCTCAGCGACTCCGAATACTGAAATCGGATTTTTCAATCGTCGTTGCAATAGTATTTACCTGTTATCTGTTCAATAGTTTTTTTAGTAGTTAGTGTCAAAAATGGATAGTTAGTGTCAAAAATGGTTTGCGGGTATAGCAACTCGGAGTTCATGGATGTAGTTTTAATTTATGGTGAAGCAAGACAACATTTGTGTTAGTTCGTAGAAACTGAGTAAGACTGACCCAAATGTGTTTACACGTTGGTGGACAAAATTTTGAAAAATTGTTGTAACATCGGATATGTCAAATGATTTTATTATTTAAAAACACAAATTAATTATATTAATTAATAAAAACAAAAGCAGTTGAATTTGTCGATATAAAATAGGTGCGATAAAATTCTATTTACATATTTCTTTCCTTGCGAAAGTTTTTGTCTGTTTTTATTACACCGCCATGCCGGTCGCATTGTGCTAGGTCAGGTTTTACAGTGGACCAGTTTCCAGTGCCGTACAGAAGTGTATTTTTAAATCATTTTCGAACTGCCCTTTTTGATTTTTTCTTTACAAAATTGTATTTGTAAGGGTCCTCTGTACATCTAGAATTTTTTTTTGGATAAGTTCTGAATCACCCTGTATATTCGAATTCCTGTAGAATTTATAGAACATTATTAACCATTTAACTAATAATATTGTGGAACACAACTACTCTGTGTACTACATGGCCTGTCCAGCATTGAATTACGTCCTCAATATCTAGTAAATAGCTAAGATCATCAGCAGGATCACCAGACATAGCCAAGTTTCCAACTTATCGATTCTCATCCGTTCTCATAGGTAAGATGACTGATTTATCAATTTGGATACCTACCATTATGTTATGAGTGTGGATAATGTCCAAACAATATGTTATATTTTAAGTGCCATTAACTCAATGCCTTCTGACATAAAGCATTGTTTTGTACCTATTGGCATTTACAATCAAACTCGATTTTCTTAAAAACAGTTTAGAAATTTAGGATAAATTAAAAAGTAAAACAAAAAAATAGGGCATTCTATTTAAAAAAAAAATATTTGATCCTAGTTATTGCAGCGGACAGTTTTCGGAAATCATGGGATTTCCACAAACATGTACATTTTTAATAGAATGGTAACCCTCTTCAACCAGCACACTATATAAATTAAAAATGAAAAATTTCTGATATGATCATATTGATGTGATATCACTTTATGCTTCTTAGTGATTGACTTCTTAGTTGAGTAATTAATTTCTGGTAATAAGACTTCTATCATTTTCATTTTCAACTTAATCTTTCATGACGTACATTTGTGGAATTTCTTAATTAGTTTTACTTCTTTTTTGGGTATTTTGCAGCACTACAAATTAAAAAAATAATTGTGTCACAATCTATGTCTAACTCGGAACAAAACCTTAATTATTGGATAGTTTTGAATTATAATTTTAGGCATTTTTAAATAGGTATTTTTAGTTTGAGAATATTTTCTGTTTCAGATTGTGTTAGTAACTGATGGAAGCACAGGCGTTGGCCCTATGTCTCTTAAAGAATCTCTAGCCACCTTAAATCAGAGAACTTCGAAAATTCCTTTTCCAGTGCCATTTTCATTCCCTGCAAAACTACACATTGTTTGTATAACCAACGCAACAGATCCCAATTTTATCAAGTGTACTGTTTGAATGAGAGCTAGCTAAATATTATTTATATACATATTTTTTTTTTAGCGAAACCTCTTTACCAGAGACTGATAGATTTAAGCGGGTACGATGGGTCCATATTAGTACCCGATAATTTGCAAAACGAACAAAACGTTACAAACTTATTTCAGAAGCTTGCTGAGGACATGTACACGTTATTTAAAGGTACTCTTAAGTGCGGAAATTTAGAATCTAAAGTTGTTCTATCTCCAGCTCCTGTGGTAAGACTGTGTTTTAGAATATCTATAGGCATGTATTGATTCCAGTATTAATTAATATTTTTCAGTCTTATACTAAGGGAACAGACTTTGACTGTCAAACATTCAACGTTTCCGAACTGATAGAAGTGTGTGGCTTCATCTCTGTAGGAGATGTAGGTTCTCCGATGGCTATCAGCAGACATTTAATACTCCCTGCTAGTCCGCCTGCAAAACAAGAAGGTGTGGCGTTAAAAACTGACGTAGATGTGACAGAGGAAGGTACCAATGAAGAGGGTAAAGCTCCTTCTTTCTGTGTATTGCTACACGGGGCGTTGAAAGTGAAAGATATGGCAGCGCTAGTGAACTTAGGGGACAACTGGTTCGGTTTTGTGTATTCTTGGGCCGATTCAAAGAAGAAATCGAATTTAATGCTGACTATTCTTACACCTGGATCTGATGCTGTTCCTTGGCTAGGCGACTTGAATAATTTAGGATCTGCTGAATCATATCCGGCTGAACAAGTTGCTAGTTTTCCAGTTCGACCAACGGAGAAGAGAAGTTATTCTCAGAACGGAGTGGTTTGGATTCGACAAGCAGGGCTCCAGTCGGATATACAGAAGATATTGAGGCATGCAAGAAAATTGCCAGAAAAAACACAACAGTTTTACAAGGTACTTTATTAAAAATTATTTCTTAAAATTGTACATCATTGAGATATTTTACCTGACATTTTATTTAGTATACATTAAGTAATATTAGTTATATTTTTTGTTTCGTTTGATGAATCTATAATTTAAAGCTATAACTAAAGCTATTTAAACTGTGACTAACATTATACTGGTAACATAACATTACGGTAATTGAAAATGTGGTAAGATGCAACTGCTATCACAATTTTTATACAAAATGGTCCTAAATTGTCTTGAGATTTCTTTAGGAAGATAGTACCTACATCAAAAAATAAAAAGTACCATTTGATATCGAGTGTCCATTTATTAAATAGGGAAATGTTATGGAATTTCATGACAAATAACTTGCGAAACAGAAATTTGATCTTTTTTGTTTTGAAGGTATTGCCAGAAAACTGAAAATTTAAACCAAACGGAAATAGGTGGATTTTTTTTGTAGTTTTCCGGCCATTGCCCAAATTTTCTCGGTCCATTCCCATGCAGAACAATTTTTTTCCTCAGCTACTAACAAAATACTACTATCGAAATAAATGAAATAGATCCCATTTTTTAGTTATTAATGAAAATACTGAAAAAATCACGGTTTTCTGCCTACAAAATTGATACCTCTCACTTTAACTCGGCATAATTCTTTTGTTAATTGATAAAAAAGTTCCAAATTTTTACTGACGATAAGTCGAACTATTGTCTTTAGTACTGTGAAGGTCATTTATCTCAAAAGCTCTTCTTTTTTTTATTTTTAAGCAAAACAAAAGGGAATGCTATCCGTAAATATTGCATTCTTTAAAAAAAGAAAAAAATGACGTAGTAAATAATTGTAAACAACAATCTGAAAAATTTGTTTGCCCCTACATTTTCTTAACATCGGTTTCCAAAGTCAGGGGTCTATTTTATTTATTACGATAGTAGTCACATGCAAAAAATTGTGCTTTTCGGAATTGCTGCCTTCTCCTCTAGCAACTGGACTAAATGAGAATGTTCTCAATATGAATTTGAAATTAATCGTTTGTGAACATTCTTTTTAAAAGCACAAAAGGGAAATTTTCTTGCCAAATTCTCCAAATTTTTTGCTTTTCAGTTTTTCCTAACACCATTGATTGGGAAAGATAATAATCGCTAGCAGCTGCCTTTGCATAAACATTAATTATGTTCATCTTAAATATAAAGAATAACTTTAATACCACTTTTTTGATAAATTACATTACAATTCTGTAAATATTGAAAAACGTGGAGAAAATATTCAGCATTTTTAGAATTTTATTGAGAATATTTAGGACTTTCAATGAATTTTTAAAAAAACTACATCAAGTAGAATATACATTTTCAGGTCTAGGCTCATACATATACAAGGTATAGCAAAAGTTCCGGAACGGCAGAATAAATCGGCGGGAGAGCATTTTAGAAAAAAATGTTAAATATAAAAGTATCAGGATTTCTCCCTGGCTGTCCGATGGTGACCTTGACATTAACCTTGACCTTGAAGATCATTTCAAGGTCAAATGTGATTTTTGAAATGGGATATACTATACTTTTGACCCCAGAAACGGAGAGCGGAAAATTTTACGTTCAGATATGACCTTGAGTGACCCCTCTGTTTTGACCTTGGGGCCCCCACAAGGTCAAACTAACAAAAGTACAGGAACGTTATAATAACTCGGCGGGAGAGCATTTTAGAGAAAAATGTTAAATACAAAAGTTTGAGGATTTTTCCCTGGCTATCCCATTTGAAAAATCACATTTGACCTTGAAATGATATTCAGGGTCCAGGTCATCATCGGATAGACAGGGAGAAATCCTGAAACTTTTGTATTTAACATTTTTCTGTAAAATGCTTTCCCGCCGAGTTATTTTGCCGTTTCTGTACTTTTGCTATACCCTGTATGCTCATTTGTTCTAATATATTCTCATTCGTGCTCGATTGATTGAACATTCTCCAAAAACTAATTCTTAAGCATTTTATTATTTACTTTCAATTACTTAGGAGCTGAATAGATTAAGAAAAGCTGCCATATCTTTGGGTTTTTTGGATCTACTCAACGGACTGGCCTATATTTTCGAACAAGAATGTATGCAATTACCAGGAAGCGCCCATCCTGATTGTGCCCTACAGTTGCAAAATGCTGCGGAACAGTTACGGAAAACACAAAACAGAGATATAAAATACGTTATTATGCCCTTACAAACTAATTATACAAGTTCGTAATATTAAAAATGTTTTACTGATCGTTCTCTTATTTCTTTTCCGTTTTACAACAGACAAAAATTTTACTTTTCACCAGATTTTGGAACTTCGGTAGAGCGAAAATGTACAAAAAAGCCCTACAAGTGATACCGCAGTAGTGTAACATGGATAAGTAAACACCACCCGACGAACTTAACTTGTCATTAAAAAATGGCGGCACTTTGAAAACCTTACCTGTACTGTTATCAAAATTGTGCGACATAATGTGTAAGAAATGTAACAAATTTCTTTGGTACGAAGTAGCTATATAGAACATGGTGACAGCTATAGAACAAAGCAATAAGCCTCTGATCTCAATAGCTTTTTGTATTAAAATATTGTCGATATCTTTTGGAGACGTTTGAACAAGTTTAACAATTAAAATAATGAGTGTAAGTATTTGCAATGCTACCGGCACTAAAATCCTGAACATAAAAAGTGCCTTTTGTAAAGTGTGCCCGTAAAAGTGGTCCATAATTACGCAAATGGTATGATTTCCATTTACCGGTAAAGTCGACGATAATGCAAAATTCGGAATACTTAACGAGAAACATGCAAAAATTATCAGAATGACTGGTACGATTACCGATATGTCATTCTTCCTCTTTTGATAGTCAATATTCAGTGTCCTGTTAGCGTTCTCTTTCTTTGTAACCAAACATTCGTTTGATTCGTCTTGGCACGATGTCAGGGGATTCGCATTTTTCTTCTCTACTTCGTTTCTGTATAAATTCCATATAGATATAACTTGAAAATTGAGGCAGATGATTAACCAGACCACCAAGGAGTTAACTAAGACCTCGATCCCGTTGAAAATGGTGCAGTTATCCAAAGAGAAGATCCAGATTTGATTGTTGAGGGTAAGTATTTCTAACACTACTACGTATGGCGACAAGAAATCAACCATACACAGCTGCATAATCAGAGTTAATGCACCTAAAATAAATTTAAATTAAATTAAATTTTTTACATACCACTTTGATAAATCAGTGATGGCTTGGGAAAATTGAAGTGACCATATTTTTTTTAATGAAGATTGGGGATCCATACTGTTTGTTAGATGATGATTTCTAGATCCACAGAGAGAAACAAATTTTGAAATAAATATGTAGAATAAAAACTTAAAATAGGGGTGGCCAACGCTGAGATCTTGAAAAGGGTTGCACATATATTTGCAAAATATATTTTTTCCATAATCAACAAACGGGGGTTTTCTTGTTTTTCGCAAAATTTACATTTTTCTTGTGAAGTTTCAAAAATAGAATTTTAATATCAAATTTTAATTTATATAGAAGAGGTCTTGCAAAAGAAACACCTTATTTTATCTATTAGCTGATAATGAAGAAAATATATGAAGATCTCAGGGCCAGTCTTCCCTATTTTAATTTTTTGTTTTGCAATTTTCATCCGAAATTGTTTTATCAGTAGTTCTCTATGTGAACATAGAAATTAGAAACTGAAAAAATAATCACTTTTCCCAAAAAATCTCTGAAGACGTTGATGCAGAATGATGAAACTTGGGCTCATAACTTTATCTAATTAAAGGTCACATAATTTGAATCCATTGTGTAAATACCAAGAGTAACTCTCATCAAAAGAAAAAAACTAAAGCTCAAGCCACTCAATATTTTGAAAATTTGATCATTGTTTGTAACTTAAATCCTACTGTTTCCAAGAAAAAAAAAATTCATTTAATTTGCAGATTGGTTCACAAATCGATAGTTTTTTCGAGATATAGCGCGCTAAAATTTGATAAAAAATATTTTTTCTTGTTTGCTAGAAACTAAAAATAATGCCCTTTTTATCATATTCAACTTACGATAAACATTTTTGACTATACGAGTATTGTCAGCCTACATGAACATAATTATTTAAATACTTTTTTAAAAGAAAGATTAACATAAAATAGTATCGATACTATTGATGTAAGGATTATATTTATAAATCAATAAATAATTACCAGATATATGCATATTCTATAGTATCAGTTGTATACTAATTTTATATAGTTCAGTAAGTACAGACAGGTCATATACAGGGTGTTATGGAAGGTACCACAAATTCAGGGAGTGATAGAACATCCAAAAACTAAACAATTTGTTATATCTTTGTTTTTGACAAACAGGGCCCCAAAGAAAGTTTTAAAATCAAATTTCTAGCTAAATCCTAAAAAATAGCATAAATATATATAATGGAATTTTGTTCAGGTAAGTTTTCAAAAGTTTGACCATCTGTTGGAAGTCACTACTTAGCTACAATCCAAAGGTATATATTATGACAATCTTTTTGGGATTAGGTTTTTTATAATATGGTACTCTGGTATCATACAATGTATAACTTTGTTTTACATAAAAATTATCTTATTTTAGATAGCAGGTTTTTACCACGACAACTTGATCAAAATCGTGGTTAATTTTTGTTAAAGAAAGTCCCTTAAAATATGGTCCATTTATTTATGGAGACCCTGATGTATATTAAGTATGAGGTAAAAACTGCTCGACTTTTTTATGTTTTTCTCTAAAACGGTGCGATTTCGGTAATTTCAACAAGAGCGGCAGATGGAATTACATTTAAAAATTTTGAACACCGAATTGCATTGTTTTTTGGAAAAGATATGGCTAAAATTTGATAATTTTAATTTGAATAAAAATCGTATATTTCAGGTTCCGTATCTCAGAAACAATAAAAGACGATATATATGAAAAAATCGTCTTATTTTGTTATGTCGTACGACGTACGAGGCCTTAGATTTGTGGTATCTTTTTCAATAACACCCTGTATAAAAAAAACCAATGAAAGCGTATACCTACATAAATAAAGAAATTCTAAGTGTTAAACTTAATATAAGTATTAGATTAAAACACGAGTCTTAAATGAATGTAAAGATCTTACCGCTTTTTCTGCATCTCACTAAGGCCAAGAAATGAATCAGATTTATAGCAGCCCCCAGACAGACAAATATGAAATACGAATACACCACCCACAGTGGAACAACGGGACTTCCCGTGTTAAATACATCGTTCGATATGATCGACGTATTACCGTCTGAATAATTAAATTCGGTTGTTTTATTGTAAATGCGTTCCATAACAGCTCATTTAGGCACGCAACTAAATTGTATGATAAGAAACTGAAAAGCAAATAAAACGAATAGAAGTTTAATGCACTTAAGTATCTAGACAACTATAATAAGACGGAGGGAACAAGTGTGCGTGCTCAAAAGACGCTCTTGGAATTGAAAATAGTCTGTAGTAGCTCAACAAAAAGAAGTAGTAGATATATGGTTATTCAGACACATGTACGCGTATATGGGTGTTGTTTTTTTAGTTATTCTTGGATCCTTTCTCAAATATGTGTCTCGTTTGCGGCACAGACGAATGACGATACTTTCATTAAATGCGTGTCTTTGTCTTTATTATGATACACGACAAATAACTTCATATATACTTAATTTATTATGAAAAAACAAACTTAAAGCATCCATGTAAAATTTATACAAACATTTTTTTTACTTTTTAATTATATATACTACAAAAAAGTACATTTAATGAAAAAATATTTATTTGGTATACTTATTAATTTACAATGTATTAATAATGATTTTAATTGTTATTTATAACTAACTTATTATTTATTAAATTTGCAAAACAAATTTAGGGATATGGTTTAATCGGCCACATATCGAGTAGATTATTTGGGGGTAAGTTTTATCGAGAAATGCTTCGTTTTCGAAATACTGATCGATGGACGATGGGGTTTTGATATTTAAAAAATTAAAACTATTTTCAAGCGTACCGCTGGGACACTCGCATTTTTTTTAAATTTGACATGAAAAGTATTGACGCGAACCACTGTACAATTTCTTACTCAACTTTAGTAATGCTTTTGGTCCATTTAATATTTATAAAAAGTAAAAAGTAATTAGGTACGTCACTGTAAAGCAGACATAGTATTATTTATTCAAGACAAAAATTCATATCGATAAAAATTTAAAAGAAACTGTTAACTTTACAATATATAGGTACGTATATATTTACGAATATGAAATGTTTACAAATAAATTTATAAAATGTGGAAAAATGCATAAATGCATAGTGATATAAGCTGCAGGGCCGTCTTTACGTAAAGCCTAATAGGCCGAGGCTTAGGCATATATGTTGGGGGGCCCCGACATTAGAATCAATCGCGAAAAAAATTATTTACTCCAATATATTGCCGATGGAATCTTTCAACAAAAGACCTTAAGTCCTTGAACCCAATATCTATAAAAGACTTTAAGCGTGGGACTTTTATTCATTTAAATATACAGTGTAGGAAAGTACCGATGGTCTATGCATGTGATAGACAAGGGTGGCTATAATGAAGGCGTCTAATAGTCAACTCCCATTTCGCCCTTCTACAAATAAGAAGTGGATCTTATTTGTGGAAGGGCGAAACGGGTGGTGACTAAGAGACGCCTTCATTATAGCCATCCTTCTCTATCGCATGGATTTCTATGGCTTACTTTATCGCTCTCTCGTAACTTCAGATAGACCATCGGTACTTTCCTACCCTGTATAATTATTTACCGAAAAGAAAGTCTTAATAATAGGACATTTTTGAAGTCCATCTGTCATATGGAATCATATCAATTAAATGTATCGTAGAAAATAAAATGTTTTGTATTGTGTTTATTTGACATACTCGAATAATATGTATTTATGTTTTGTTATATAAATAAAAATTTACTTAATCAAAAAATACGTGCGACAATAATAAAACTGTAATAAAAAATTGAAATCCATTTTCCTTTGCTGGATTGACGCATTTTAATATCCAACATTTAACACCTTTTATATTAAAAAATCATTGTTGTCATGTGTCATAGTGGTCTAACATTTATATTTTTTATAAAATGACAGAGAGACGAGAATATAATATTTAATACGCGCCATTGGTTTTTTATACTAATTATTTACGATTTAACTTATTTCTTCCGGTGGGTGATGTTAATACTCTTCATGCCAAATTAAAAATAAAAAATTATTTAACAGCATATACCTGAAAATGGATTTAGTTTTTTCAATTTCTATGCCCTAGGTCTTGGAAAGAAGTATTTTTCGACAACAGAGTACCTATATTTTTTCAAAAATTAAGGTTATAAACAATAAACATTACTATCTTTGTATATTTATTCTTAAATTCGTTTTAAATTACTATTACTTGGTTAATTACGTAATATAATCTAAAAACAAATTCGTTTTCTGTGGCGATATAGCTCAAAAATTTTGTTAATAAATAAAATATAAAAAAAAACTAATATTTAAAGTAATAGGTAATGTCTACCTTCCATTAGAATGTTATTAATTTTTAATAACCAATTAATTTTAATTAATACCAAAACAACAAGTAATAAATTATTATATTAATATCCCCTAGCATGTTTATTTGATTTAAACAAGTTCAATATGTTGTAAAGAATTTTCATTTTATTTAATTTGTTTTTAGAAATGGATCTAATAGAGCGCCAATAAAACTAAGACGAAAAAAAACAAATATTTATTTGTGAAAAAATTCAAATACACCCCTGTGCAAATAAAATCAATGACAATAACCTTTGTTTGTATATCTGGTTGTCTAACATCCGTCAGTTTAGAGTTTAATGAAGTTAATAAATCTAGGTTATTTTTTGGTTAAATATCATTTTTGTCACTTTTTCACGCGCGGTCAATTTCTACTACTGTATCTAATTTTTTGTAAGAATAAGAATCTGTTTTGCACAGGGACAGCCCTGAATATCTGTCTACTTAAATATTGAAACTTACTCGGTTCATTGAAACTTATTGTCAGTGTTTGTTCACATTTGACTATTCCTAGAAAAAAACTCAAAGTGGTTAACCTAATATAATTTAGTTTGAGTGAAAATGTGGCTAGAAGAAGTTGATGAAATACTTAAAGGATATTTACCATATTATATTTTAATAGTACTGCCAATATTTATTA
The DNA here is from genome assembly GCF_000390285.2 of Anoplophora glabripennis. Lineage (NCBI taxonomy): Eukaryota > Metazoa > Arthropoda > Insecta > Coleoptera > Cerambycidae > Anoplophora > Anoplophora glabripennis. The sequence goes on along the minus strand of NW_019418492.1, from coordinate 136,267 downwards.
TAATTTCTCCAGGAAATCCAGTTTCTGCCTCTGCTGAATTTCCAGTGTATCGAATGCAGCATTATGATTTACATGGAGTTGCTCATGGTAAGTGGTAAATTTTTAATGTTACGAATTGAAAAACTACGTAACTTTGCTGTTAAAAATGATTTTTTTTAAGGATGTAGAAGTGCGGGTATTAATTTGGAGGCAAGGTCTCTCTCAAGTTGGAGCTCTCCGAGGCATTGTGTGGTTACAAGGTTAAAAGATTTAACTGTTGATAATTTTCAAAACATTAAACTGAAGGCTGGGGCTTTGCTTATTATGCTACCCCAGGATTTCTCTAATCTGAAAGATAAGGAAAGACAGGTACCTGCTTATTTAACAGGGTTTATTTTTAAGTAGAGGACTAAGTTTTTACATTTGTTTTAGCACTTTCTGTTGCTCGAAAATGCGATAACAACACAAGAAATTTCGATTCCAGTGTATTTTGCTAGATATTCGAAGAAATTGGATATAATTGTAAATGAAATATCTCAAGGCTTAGACACAAATGATATGAATAAATCTGCAGCTGAGGCTATGTTTAATTCTATTGCTGCGAATGGGTACCAAATAGTAGTCTCATCGAATAATCCCAGTCTTAAAGCTGATGCCAGGGTTGCGACAGTACAGGGTCACTTATCTGGATACAGTACTGATGGAAAAATACCCACTATTGCAGTTGTTGCATATTATGATAGTTTTGGAGTAGCTCCGGTAAGTAATATAAAAATAATTTTTCTTTACTTCATGTATTTTAACAGTGTCCAAAATAACATTCTTATATGAACAAGATAAAAAAATAATTTGGTAGTGTTATACTATTATCTAAAAACGATTAAGTAAATATGTAAAGCTTATTTGATATGTAATAACTTACTGCTTTTTAATTTTAGTTAAATTATATCTACTAGATAAGCTGCTGTTTTGCCGTTTATAAATATTTATTCTCCTTGAAAGCTGAGCATTGTCTTTTAAGCAATGCTCATCGGAGTTCTGCCATTTTCGATTTTTCTACATTTTTTAGGATCTCGCATACGGAGCTGATTCAAATGGGTCTGGAGTTGTTATGCTTTTAGAACTAATTAGATTATTTTCTGGTCTATATGCAGAGGCAAAAACTCATGGAAAATACAATATAGTGTTTCTTTTGACTGGAGGTGGGAAAATAAATTATCAAGGAAGTAAAAAATGGCTTGAAGATCAGTTGGATTCTTTGGATGGTTCTATTATTCAAGTTAGTGGTTTATTAGATTAATCAATAAATCATGATTGCATTTTTATGTGACACCAGAAGTTGATTTAGAAGATAATTGTTTTATATCACAACATGTGACTAGAAGCCAGAAAAAAATAGGTTCTTATAGGGTCAATAAAATTTTTGAATAGAGCCACTGTTTTTATAAAAGAGGTCTCAGATTGTTTGTAAAATAGTATTCTTAAAAATTTTAAGGGGTATTCTCAAATTCGGGCTATATCTAGTAGGGTGTATGTATGCAATTATAATTATAATTAATTATTTTATAGATTCGAAAGTATTAGGGAATTTCTTCGTTTTATGGGATTTTTTAAATTCCATTGTAATCTGTCTTTATTTAAAAGGCTGCTACTGGGTGTTAAGTTTCTGAAAAAAAATTGTTATTATAGCATTCGGTTTCTACTAGTTTTTATAGTTATGTTTATATTTTTAGGAAGCTTCGTATGTTATGTGCCTCGACACTTTGGCTTCAAAAGATTCCATCTACATGCACGTCTCGAAACCACCAAAGGATGGGTCACCAGCTGCGCACTTCTACAAGGAATTATCTGCCGCCTCCACAGATTATCCTTCAGTAACAGTAGACAGCGTACACAAAAAAATTAATTTGGCTGAAGACGTTCTAGGTTGGGAACATGAAAGATACAGCATAAGAAGACTCCCTGCTTTTACTCTATCAGCATTAAAGTCACATCGAGATCTGCAAAGAGCCACGATATTGGATACAAGAGAAAATCTTGATATTGAAAGACTAACCAGAAGTACAAAAGTTATCGCGGAAGCGTTAGCCCGGCAGATATATAATGTGTCGGGGGGCAATGTTTTTGGCGAATCTTGGGTAAATATTACTTTTTCTTTAATTTACTTTTGCTATTTGCTTTCATATTTGGTAAATAAAAATTAGTTTTAGAATATTTTTCCACCGAGAGACTAATATTTTATCGTTAAATTAAAATTGTAGACTTCTTAGTAGAAATGTGTTGATAAATGTTGTAATCTCTTAATGCGAGTGAATAGCCATCATCCTCTGTTATCAATGTTATTGAATTTGAATAATAAAATTAAATATCATCTCTTCCAATTGCACTGTAAGTTTAACTTTCAAAAAGCTAATTTTTGTCAGTTAAATGGAGATATAAAAAATGCGAATTTTACTTCTTTCAACATCAAGATTTAATATATTTGATTTGTCTTTTATCTGTCCTGTAAATTTCTTTCTGTCATTAGCTGGGAAATGACCATTTCGCAACTTTTTGTTTCGGCAAGCTGAATTTATTACTATAGATGCTAAATGTTATGGACAATAACATATTAGTTTCCACAGTCATAAAAATGGGGAAAGATTGTGTACAGGGTGGTTAATTGTATAATTTTCAAGTAAATTCACGTTTTTCGCTTATAACTTTTTTCCGTTCATTTTCACGAGAAAACAGTAAGGTACTTTTTTTTTATCTTCAAAAGGCCTACAAAACTACCTCTCGAGTGTCAAAAAATATTGATTAATTCAAAAGTTAGAAACGGAAGAAGTTTATTTATGACTTTTGAATTAAACATTTATAAACTGCTTTATTATTATCATAACGTTTTGGCATCGCACCCCCTCATTTCTTATCACTGCCTAATAACTCACACGAAATCTGGAATTAGTAAGTTGAATAGTTTACAAATCATGGCCTTATAAGCAAATTAATTAAATGTTAGTCTGGACGATCCCGAGCATCTTCCACAATCGCACTGATTTTTTTCATGGTAGATTTCATAATAATACAATGAAATCTATCATTTTTTTTAAATTTCAAATTTGCAACCTGGAAATTTTTTTATTTTTTAGCCTTAGTTGCAAATTGAAATATACGACGCACGCGCGTGATATAGTTATATATTATTACATATTCAGAAAGCTTATGAAAAGAGCTTTAAGTTTAAAAAAAAATCGTCAAGATTTGTTGAAAAACAACGGAGTTACAGACTGTCAAATATATTATTTTGAAGCGAATTTCGCTTTTTTGACGGCAGGACCATAAATATTATCGTCATTTTATTCGGACTCGCTGTCAATGTATTATTATGAAATCTACCGTAAAAAAAATCTGTGCGATTGTGGAAGATGCTCGGGATCGTCCAGACTAATATGTAATTAGTTCATTTGGTTAAAAGGCCATAACTTGTAAACTATTCAACTTACCGATTCCAGATTTCGTGTGAGTTATTAGACAGTGATAAGGAATGAAAGGATGCGATGCCAAAACGTTCTGGTAATAATAACGCAATTTATAAATGTTTAATTCAAAAGTCATAAATAAATTTCTTCTGTTTATAACTTTTGATCTAATCAATATTTTTTGATGCTCGAGGTCTAGTTTTGTAGGTCTTTTGAAGACGAAAAAAGAAGTACTTTACTGTTTTCTCGTGGAATTGAACGGGAAAAAGTTATAAGCGAAAAACGTGAATTTACGTAAAAATTATACAATAACCACCCTGTAAACAATCTTCCCCCCATTTTTATGACTGTGGAAACTAATATGTTATTGTACATAATATTTAGCATCTATAGTGATAAATTCAGCTGATTTTTCAGCAAAAACAGCATTACATAACCATCGCTGAACATTTGACGTCGCTGATAATTTAGACTTGTTCAAACACGTTATAATAAGTGGCGAAACTTGGGTATATGACTATGACATCGAAATGAAGGCTCAATCATCTCAATGGAAGTTTTCTGAAGAGCCAAGATCGAAAAAAGCACATGAATTCCGGTCAATTCACCATGAATTTTTACCACCTTGTCGTACAGTTAACAAGGAATACTACCTACAACTTTTGTGCAATTTGTATGAGACAATCATAGAAAAACAATCTGAACTCTGGAGAACCAACGTGGATTATGCATCATGACAATACACTGGCCATACCACTTTGCTTATCCAACAGTTCTTGGTGACATACTACACTGTTGTGGTGCTGCAACCACCCTATTCTCCTAACATGGTCTCCTGTCACTTTTTTCTATTTCCCAAACTGAAAAGGATACTCAACTGATATTTTTCAACAATAGATGAGATAAAAGCACAATCGCAAATTAAGGTCAAGATGACACTTAACAAGTTCCCTGCCTTCGACGCGCTGTCGTGTCTACCTGAGTTTTGCCCGCATGCCCACACTCCGTTTCTATTCAATGTCATGTAGTTTGTTCGGCAGTGATATGAAGTACAAGTGCATATAGAGGCACTCGAGTAATATAATAAACTGTAATTTTATGGGCCCGGTTTTGTTTTGTTTTTTCGGAATGATTAGCAAACCGATTCATTTGTTTTCTAAGATGTTTATTGAAGATTGTACAATTTATGTTTATCGAGAGTTATGTTTCATTATAGAAAGTCTGTTTATTTACTTTCGATTTTTATTGTTGTTCATTTTGTTTTCATATTTTCTGAATAATTTTGTTTACACATTTTGTATATTTTGTGGATTATCAAATTTTTCTATTTCAAATACATTTCGTAAGTCATTAGGTCACTAGGAGGAAATAACGAACGCGCTAGTGTGTCCAGTGGCACACAGTCATGAAATTCGATCTCCAGTGCCATGGACGCTCCGGCGCATCAAAAAAAAATTACCAGGAAACGGCAAAACACATTTATTACATCTGCAGACTTATTTAAAGAAGTTTATAAGGGCAAAATTTTTAGTTTTGCATAAAAAATATACCTGGTACCGGGCACGGACTTAGTTACCATAGTTGGCAGTGAACGTGTTAAAGAGGCGTTCCACCAGTGTTTCTCAAATTGAAAACTACATTGGCATAAGTGTATAATATCAGGGATGCTACTTTGAAAGGGATGGGATAAAAATTGAAGATAAGAAAAACCTTTAGGGAAAACTAAAAATTGCAATTATTTTTGTATGAAACCGCAGATGTAAACTTTTTATACTCCAAATTGTTTTTTAATGTGTATTGTTATTTTTGTCTTTTTGCTGTCCTGTAACTAGATTCTGCCTTGACGAGTATTGTAAACAGACAAATAAAATTGATTTCTTTGTAGGATGTGAACAAAAGGTTTATCGAGTCTTGGGCAGATTATGTAACCACTCAACCTCGTTCTCCGCAGTTATTGAGCAATAAAGACAACGTGTTAGTGAATACCTTTAAAGACACATTCAACAAATACCTCAGAGATGTTAAAATATCTTATGCAGTTCCTGAGAAAAGAGACCCAGACTTTCAGTTTTATGAAGTTTCTAGAGGAACAATGAATGTATATAGGTAAGTTAAAGATGTATATTTTGAGTAATGTGAACTAACGATGTGCTCATTTCAGTAACTGTATCTAAGTGTTTTGCTTTACAGGGTCAATATAACTTTCAAACGGATCGATTGATTTTGTTGAGCAGAAACTCAAGTTGTTCATAAAATAGTGATCTTCAAGATTTAGGCGATCTATTCAAATTCAAGTGTCTTTTCAAGCTCACAGTTTTAAGGTTACGAAGTTTCTTGGTGTCACATTAGATGCGGATCACTTTTGCTCTTAATCAATGCTCGATTCGTCTCAATCGATTCATTCTTTTGAAAGTTATGATGATCGGAAAGATCCTTTAACATTTTTGTAATATCTCGTGTCGGACTGGACCGCCAGGCAATCGAGGAAATGTTGGGTGGGTCAGTAGTCAGATATAAGGTGGTCAAATGGAAATAGCAGTGATATTCCAAAATAAGAATTTTAAGTCTAATAAAACAATGAAACAAATTTAAAATGCGTTATTTTGGCAGAGGTGCAATTTGAAGCCCGAGGGCTACAATGCACCGAGGACAAAATAGCATCTCTCCCGAATGGTATATACTATTTTTTCCACGGTCTCATTAACTTAAAAACACATATATAAAATTCTAAGTAAAATATGTATAGTAAGAAAACTGAATGTTCCAATATATTTTTCATATCATATCGCAAGCATCTGACATTTGTGTAGTGTTTTAACCCTGCAGTTCTTGGATTTAGGTTGTTAATCTGAGACGGAGTCATATACAGGATGTCATATTTATACATTCATTTTTTTTTAACTTTTTTTAGTAATTTTTCATACCCCGCCGCTGGAAAAGCTAGTGTAACCTCAAATAATGGCGTGCTTTAGTTGCAGTGGATGCACAATTGTACACCATTCGCCACGAGTTTTGTTGAATGGGTGTTCACCACATAAATTGTACTTAAAAGTAACCTATCAAAAAACTCGGGCAGTAAGCAATAATGATAAATGAAATACACAAAAATGAATAGTCTGTTCCAACGTTGAGAAACGTTCAAATTCACAGTTAGATATACTGTCTCCAAATGCAGAACAACAACTGACGCCTTTCGCTTTGTAACAGTTTACCGGCACTATCTCCTTTCACATGCATTGTAGGTTGCCTACAATTCATGTATTTGTAATACATGATTACTTGATAATTATTTAATAAAAAAAAGAATATCAGATTCTTATTCAGGGGACCACGTACTATTACCCCTAAAAAACTGACCCGCACTTAAAGTTACACCCTGTATAACACCTTGTTATTTTTCTACTTATATATGATATTTTAAACATTTACCTTCGTAATGATTTGATTTTAATATTTGTCGAAAGTATTCCACTATTTTGTTTCAAACAAACAGAATTTTTAAGCTACTTACGTGCTTGGTTTAGTTTTTTCGAATCCAGAAACACGCTACTGTTTTTGCAACAACAAAGGATGTTCAGTAAAAAATGTAAAAACCCTTGGCCACTCAAATTGAGTCTTACAAATTTATGTCGATTCTTGAATATCAATTTCAATAATCCAATTTCATTCCAAAACAAGTAGCTCCATAAATTATGTATCGTTTGAATTATCCTTTACAAGCGAAAGTGCAATAATAATACCAGGTATTACTTTTTATTCAACTATATTACCTACATTTGTAAATACCACCAAAAAAAACAAATTAAAATAAAAGTCATTTTTCTTTGATAAGTGATTTTAAGTTGTATGAGTAACCCTGTCCATATACTTATACAGGGTATTTTCAAAAGAAGTAATACAAATGATACCGGTAAATCTGCAGGCAAAATCATAAAAATTATCATAGCCACCCCTTTGGAGGTACAGCCTCTCAAAGTTTCCAAAACAATATGGAATAGCGGCTGTAATTTGAAAACCAAAAAAGATATAATAGTCAGACAAATTTTACTACTAATAATGTATGTATAACTTCTCAATAACACAAGCATAAAAAAAATCATGAACCAGAGAGTAGACCCCACTATTCTTAGGTTTTTGGAGTTGCTGAAACCGAATATGACCATAAAAAATGATTTCAATTGCCCGTTTTTCCGTTAGCACCCCCTTAAATTTTACATTTTCGAACAAAATTAAAATGTATGCGTATTTCTATGTTTTTTGGGTCGTTGAAACCGAAAATGACTACAAAAAATTATATCGACTTATTCGATTACCCCTTCCACTCCCTTACAATCATGTAAAAGAACCAGCAGGATCCATATGAAAGTTGGCACTCGGTAAATTGCGCTAACGTTTTCGCAAAAAAAGAGGAGAACCAAAGTTTTAATGGACTCAACGCTTAAAATTCCAATGATCCAAAGGCAATTACCTGTTAATTAGACAAGTTTAAGAGTACCTTCAGCTCCTATGTTGTAAACGTCAATATTTCACCGATCAGAAATATCAGCTCTTAGATGTATTTATGATTTGGTTCTACTCTTATGGCCGGTCCTCATGTACAATTATTTACTGCGGAACTGCGGAGATGCGTAACTGCGAATCTCCGCAATTTTCGAACTACCGTCCAAATGCAAATGTCAAAAATAGTAGATGCGGATAACCTAGAAATTTGTACCGGTTTCTTTTCGAGTATTTTCATTGAGGTATTTCAAATAATTATCTATTAATCTTTATGTGAAATATATTTACAATGGAAAACTTTGATGAAGATACAGCTAATCAAACTAATCAAACGCGTTTTCAGAATATAAACAAATACAAATGGCCGATAAATGTCACACGAGCACAAAAGTAAACACCGGAATACGGAAAAAGTTGAACCTAGTCAACTTTTATCCCGGAACGCATGCGGATCTGTCACTTTTTCAAAATGGCTGCTGTGCGTCCAATATTTTTTCGATATTGTGATCACGTGATTCCGCATCTCCGCAGTTCCGCACTAAATTATTGTACATGAGGACCGGCCATTAGTGTAACCCTGGAACAACGGGGTGGACGTGGTAGGTTTCTGTTCCCTTTGGGGTGCTTGATTAACGGGAGTCCCCTTGCCTTTCACGATTCGGAGTGCTTGATTAACGTGAGTCCCCTTGCCTTGGTTCGGGGTGTTTGATTAAAGTGAGTCCTACTGCCTTTCACAATTCGGGGTGCTTGATTAACGTGAGTCCCCTTGCCTTTCATGATTCGGTGTGCTTGATTAAAGTGAGTCCCCTTGCCTCTCATGAATCGGGGTGCTTGATTAAAGTGAGTCTCCTTGCCCCTCACAATTCGGCATTTACCTCTTTCTATGATACCAAACTCTCTTGCTTAAAATATCTTGTCTAGAATAAGATGTCAAGTTCAAAACATCAAAAGGCAAAATAAACACGGTTGTGATTAGGACAGAAATCATATTTCGGTTTTAGCGTCCCAAAAAAAAATAATAAACATACATCTTAATTTTGTACAAAATTTAAATTGTTAACGGGGTGCTAGCGGGTAAGTGAGAGGATAAATTCATTTTTTGTAGTCATTTACATAGAAATACGCATTCATCTTAATTTTCTACGAAAATTTTAAATTTAATCCTTCTGGGGATGGGAAGGGGGTGCTAGCGGGAAAATGGGCAATTGAAATGATTTTTTATAGTCATATTCGGTTTCAGCGACCCAAAAACCTAAGAATAGTGGGGTCTATCCTTTGGTTCATGAATTTTTTTTGTGTGCCTGTGTAATTTTTTAAAAATTTCTCTCCCTTGAAGGGGGTTGAAATAAGAATCCCCTAAGTTATTTTTTGCTGCAACATTTTGTTTGACAAAAATTTAATATTCAAAAATACGTATCAGATAGCCTGGTTTATTTTAAAACTTTTGCCTGTCTCACTTTTTTGCTTTAAAAGTAACTGTTTATTAACAAAAAAATTAAATTCATTATCATCCACATTATAACTCGCATGATTGCAACTAAGAAATATTATCGTAAAAGAAATAAAATCATTGATTGATAAATCTAAGGAAGCACTCGCAGAAGTCAAAAAAGATCTATCTATTAAATATTTCTTAGTTGCAGTCGTGCGAGTTGTAATTATAATGCGAACGATAATGAATTTAATCTTACAGGATGTTCTGTTCAAAATTCTCCAGGAAATTGGTCCAGCCAGAGGGGGGAAACGAAGGGAATAGAATAAAATATATTCCCAATTCAACATGCAAAATTTTAATTTTTGTTTATAATAGAAGTTTCCTTCAAACTTTTCACAGCTACGCTACTGCCCCTGTAAGATCTAAAAAACCAGAAAACATATCTTGGTCCTGTAAAAGGGATTGTATAGTTCATGTAAATGAGATGTGCTGTGGTTAAACTAGGACTTAATTTTTTAATGAAAAATTCATAAAAAACAAAAAGATTGTTATTTCAAAGGATGTCCATAATAATTTTAAAAATCGAAAATAAGTTATTATTTTACAGTTATTTAATAACATCCATTTCTAAGTAATATTCGACTTGACACAAAAATAAAGTTATCACTTAAGTAAATGAAAAAGTATACAAAAGAAACAATTTTTCAAAAATTGTTTTTCAATTAAAGTTGCTTAAAATGAATTTGATTTTTCAAGTAGAATACTTTCAAAAGTTCCGGCCATTGATAAAATCTCTTTGAGCACTGCACCACTCATATCGCTGTGAAGGGTGATGTCAGCTGTACCTAGAATTAAGGTTATTTAGGTCCACTATACTACATTTTTTACAGAAGGTAAATATTATTTTCTGTTTAACCTTAACCTTTAACATCTTTAATCTTTACAGAAGGTATCACATTATCTGATAGGCCAAAATGGCATTAGTTTGAGGCTGTGCCTGAATTATTTTATAAATTTATTCATATCGCAAACAAATTTTAATAGTAATTTTTGTTTCAGTGTGAAACCAGCAGTATTTGATCTCGTCTTAACCTTAGCAATAATTTTGTATCTAGGAACAATTTACTTCTTCATAGACTATTTCCCATTATTGTATAGATTTGCATGTTCTTTAACCGCAAATAAGAAAGTTAAAGTAAATTAAAAATCCAGTCTTCCTATGCCAAATGATGCCACCAAATATAATTCATTTCCATTTCTTAAAGTATCAAAAGTATTTAGTTTGTTAGTATGTTGTTAGTATTATACGTGGATAATTTTTAAAGTTAATTTTGTTTGTTAAATTTATAAATTTATTAATAAATTAGATCAAATCACATTTGTTTTTATATTTACTTATTAATTTACCTAAAACTTGCACAAACCACAGAACTGTGACCGGATGGATGATTTTTAAACATCCACGCTGTCGACATATCAAATAAGAAAATTCTATCAAAAGGCTTGTAAATAATTACATACAGAAACCGAAACACTCATTAATATCTCATATCTTATGAAACGTCTTGTTCAAATATCAAATTTTATGTGTACAGATAATCACATTTGAAGTTTTACCTGCCAGCACAAAACAGAGAAAAGACCTGCCAGCAGAGACTGCCAGCTTAGTCCACTAGATGCGACACTTTTTTCAACTGGGCACATGGCACATGGTGTAGTCGGTAACGTTCGAGTCCGACACTCACGAGATCGGTAATTTATAAACTTTGCATTTTTATTCAAGGTCCAAACTAGACGTATCATAAATATCAAAAATTACAAAAATACGATTACATACAGGGTGATTCAGTCATAATGTCTTTTGACCACATATTCGGAAGGCCTAATAGACAGAAAATCGAAAAAAAAATTTACTCGACCTTTTAAAAAATAAACAAATTACTCCTTAACTCCCGTTAATTCAGCACCGTACTTTGCGACACGGAAGGCGCTGACGTATTTAGAGCGTTCAAAGGTCGAAGCGAAACAGCTCTAATATTTTGCAATTGGTTTCAAAATCAAAGTGCAGTGGATCCTAAAACTTTAATAACAGTTATGGGCTAACAAGTGAGTGTTTTTTTTAACCGTGGTGTCATTTTAAATAGGTAGGTACCATATTCAATGAAAAGCAATAAGTCATACAATAAGGTATATGTACTACAAACTGAATAATTAGACGTAATGTTATCCTAATAAAATCGTATTCAATAGGCCCATTCAGTAGAAATTTTTTTGCATATTTGCAATAGGAAAGTACCGATGGTCTATCAGAAGTTACGTGAGAGCGATAAAGTAAGCCATAGAAATCCATGTGATAAACATGGATGGCTATAATGAAGGCGTCTAATAGTTAACGCCCATTCGCCCTTCCACAAATAAGAAGTGGATCTTTCGGTACTTTCCTACACTGTAGGTAAGAGTGTAGCAAATATCTACACATCTCTCCGACTGCTCGCGACTTGATCGCCGAGTGGCCGGTATCGTGACATCATACTTGTTCTCCCGCAGTGTTGACCTTTTTAATGGTCTTACAAATTTAGAATTAAATATATCACTTATTATTAATCCTATTGACCTAATTTTTTAAAGATATATTTAGGTGGTTAAATACTATCAGAAAATGAAAGAAAAAGTTTAAAATTATATATCACTGAATGGGCCTATTATAAAATGTAGTAAATACTTTAGCAATCTTAAAAATACTAAATAGTATAAATTAACATTCGAAAACAATTATTATCATTTTACATTTGTTTTTATTAACAAAATAAATAATACTTTTTAATATTTAAAATGTAAATAAATATCTTATTCGTTCACGTGTCTAGCTAAAAGGTTGTCTTTATTCTATGTAGCTCGTACGGATTAAAAAGGCATTAAAAGCTGGGTTAATGACCGCATATACTGTGGTAGGTCCAGATTCATTCTGGATAAACCTTTACCTTTGTGGGTCCGCGGTCAGGAGCGGTCTGAAAAGGGGTTTAATTAATGATTTGAAAATATTTTTTTCTTCCCAAGTTCTTTCGAATAATGTACGTGTTGCAGCATACTGCATATTCTATTTTTTAATTAACAATTTTGTCGTTTATAACAGTAACTTAAAAAAATAATTGAAAAATGTTGAGTAAAAAAAATCAAAATGTACTTGTACTTTTTGAAAAATATGTATAAGTTTATTATAAATGCACGGTTTCAATCCTACACAGACAATAAGACAAAACGCGGAGAAACGGTTTGACGTAGCCGCTAGACATGACAATCCCCTCCTCCTCAGGCAAGCCGTTGACTACGTACCCGACGTGACCGACAAACACAAAAGACCTAGACACCAACTTTTTGACCCTGGGTGACCACCCCAATGACCCCCCCCCTGCCCGCTAACCTTTTCTGTTTCAGAGACAGCCAGGATCAAGAAACGAAGACAACGACACACACACACACACACACACACCCCATACCCTCCTTACCCCTCCCCTCCCGCGCTGGGCTAAGGGCCACCTTAGCAAAGCGCATCCCAGGCTGCATAACCGCACTACCCTACCCAACCATACCACACATAAACATGACACAGGGGTTTACACTGACGAGCCGGCGAAGCAAGAAGAGCGACAGAAGTAAGGGCCCTAGCCGGCGGGGCCCAGCCAGGACAAAAGGAGGTCCCACAAAGCGCCTACACCGGCCGCATTTGCGGTCGGGGTAGACGACGGATGGGGCCCACCTACAAAGGCTGTCCAGGCCTACACGAGATGAGGCAGGATAAAGAGGGATAATCCCCTTCGATCCCAAATCATTGAGGCCAATTTCTAGCCATGGAATAATGGCGCGGTTTCAATCATTCAATGTGCCAACTTAAATTTCTCAAGACTTGCACTAAATTGAAAAAAATATTTAGTACAAAAATTATTTGAAGGATCTTAAAAATAAATCTAATCTCACCATTTTTTATAATTGAAACAACAAAAAAGTGAAATAGAAAAGTACAAAAACACTAAATCCACCAATGATCTCGTCGTCAAAGTTCCCAAGGACGTGAGAAAAATAAAATGTTTAGTTCTAGTAGAACATTGGAGTCATGGAGACACACATTATCTACACACACACACACACACACACACACACACACACTATCTACACTACACACTATCTACACACTATCTAGTCTCCCTGATTGGAGTAATGAACAATTGGATGAAAGTTATAAAATTAAAACGAAGAAGAAGACTTTATTTTTTATTGAATGTTGAATGTTTTTTTAGTTGGTAAACTGTGTTTTTTTAGTCTGTTATTTTGCCGTAAATTAATAGGCGGTAAATGCAAAATGTTCAATTTAAATCTAATGTGACAGTGAAAAAACTTATTCATCATTAAACAATCAATTTCTCTTTAGATATGTGCCAGAGTTCCAAAAATTTTATTAGAGCCCTAGTTCACCGTCAAAGTTTTTTTTTACAGAGACTAAACATAACCTTATTTTTTTAATACTATATTAACTATGTAAAAGCAGAGATATAAATACCTATGTATATTCTACATGATTAATATGCGTTAGATACGCACCTTTTTTAATTGCGTGATTTAAAAGTGATATTGAATATTTAAATTGGTACCTAGGTAATTATTAATTTCATGACCTTTGAACTAAATACTTAATAGTCATTTCTGTTTCCATTTTATAAGTAGTAAATCAAACCTAATGTAGTTTTGAAACTGAAATGTTAAACATACGCAATGAAGAATTTATTAAATTATAAAAGCTTGGTTCATGCTACTGCTGGTGCTACAGTGAGTATCCAAATATGTTTTTTTTAATATATCGATTCATTTTACACACGTTTTAGGGAAGTGTAGTTGCTCTAACATGCCTTTATCCTTTAGATAATGTAAAATTTCGTATTCAGGGTAAGTAATAAATATCCCTTTTCTAAATAGCTTTTAGTTCCGATATAACAATATACCGAAAGAAGAGGTAGGTGGGGTTTTAAATATTTACAACGCTGTTTATCTCTGCAAAAAATCTAGAGAACATTTTCTGTGAATTTTTTATACATATTAGTAAATTTCTATTACTATTACTACGTACTATTAGGTATTATGTTGATATACTTAATGCTACGTGTAGAATGATTTTTTTTAAGCAAGATAATGCTTCCTTTTTGATACATCACTGGTGTAAAAACGGGATAAGTTAAAATACATGTCACTTAATCCGTTCTTGCTCCAAATATGTGTTGGTTTTCTGAATTGGTGGTATTTGTCTCTCAGTCCTTTTTTTGTATATACTTATTTTTGTAAGTAATAATAAGTGTGTCTATATCTAATAATTATATATATATAAAAACATTTTGAGTAATACTTATCCTCTTCTCTTCCACCTGATGATGTAAATTTATAAATAAAAAATAAAATTTTAGGGTACATTATCATTAATTATATGAATATTTCACTCTAACCCAGATGAAAATTTCATACTATTCCGCCAAATATGATAAGACAACAAAAAATTAGTAACGTAAAACTTCATTAGCTTCTCCTGAAGAATTTACAAATTGGTGCTTATACCCTTCTTGCATTCTTGCACTCCACAATTTTTGTGATTAATGTCACAATATAATTATTTCAGCATTTAAAATTTTAATTTTATTTTTTAAATTCCAAGGACATGTATTATAGAATTGGCATAAACAAGATTTAAATATTTGAATAATGAATTAATATTAAAGTTTAGCCTTCTCATTGAGTTTTTTTTTAGCAAATGATAAGGAATTAGTAGATAAGTCGACAATCCAGGCAATATTACATGTGATAAGAAAAGAAGGAATGTAAGTATATAACGGAGTATTTGTGTAAAATTAATATATTTATACCGTATGGTGTTTCCAGTGAATCTTTATACCGAGGTATAAAACCTGTGATAACAAGTGCAGGAATATCAAATTTTGTATATTTTTATACATTTCATGGTTTAAAGAGCCTATTGCCAAAATATGTAGAAATAAATGCCAAAACAGATCTAGTCATAAGCACAATAGCTGGTGTTGTAAATGTATTGTTAACCACACCTTTGTGGGTTGTTAATAGTAGACTGAAATTGCCACAAGAAGTACTATACAATGGATTGATTGATGGTTTGGTACATGTTGCCAAAGTAGAAGGATTACAAGGCCTTTGGAAAGGCATTGGGCCTTCTTTGATTTTAGTTTCTAATCCTGTTATACATTTTACAGTATATGAATCTTTAAAACGAAAAGTTACTCTTAACTCAGCAACGGCATTTTTCCTTTTAGGTGCTCTTTCAAAAACCGTAGCTACTGTATTAACTTATCCCCTACAGTTAGCACAGACAAGACAGAGATTATATGTGAATAAAAAAATAAATACAGCTACATTATTATTTTTGGTAGTAAAAAATAATGGTCTCAAGGGCTTATATCAAGGTTTAGAAAGTAAAATGTTGCAAACAGTTCTTTCTGCAGCTCTAATGTTTATGACTTATGAAAAAATTGCTCAAACAGTTTTTAGATTGTTATTAAAGGACAAACATAGAAAATGATATTTTTTAAGTTTGTTAGAGTTATGTAACATTTTAGTTTTAATAAAATGGTAAAAAATTTGATACGTAAAGACCAAACTATTTTACTACTTTTCTATATGAGAATGCTTTAGCTAGGTAATATATATGAATGAAAAGTCATTTGTATTTAGGAAAATTGAGAACCCTGGAGCAAGAAGGGGAAATCTTTTTTAAATAGATAATTGCAGATGTATATCTAAAAATATATACTTATAATAATGTAAATCTGTATTTAAAAGTGTACTCTTTGTCAGATACAAATATGAAATCTGTGGGCTTAACAGACCAAATTATAAGATAAGATAAAATCACTTATCCCCTGCTATAGACTGATGCAGGAATGGGATAAGTTACATGAAAATCGTCCTGAACTATTTACACATCCCCATCCCATTTTTGAACTACGGTCTACAATTATTTTAAATGTTAAGCAATTAGGCAACATATTTACTAAATTAAAAGATATTTATGTGCCTTTCTGCAATGCCAATTTTTTTATATGTAATTTAAGCATTAAAATAATTGTTACCAAAGAAACATTTTTTGTTAAAGAAAGAAGGCATCCTAAAAAAATTGAATTAATAAGAAATTGTTCAGTATTGAATTTTTCGAATTAAAAAAGCACTAGTCACTTTATGGTAAAATTCTATAAATTTATATTTGGTGCCAGAGGTAAAGGGACAGTATTCCGATACGGGAGTATATTATGAATAAAGTCAATTATTGAAAATATATGTTTATTGGCATTCAACTTTTAGTATGTAGTTATACCAAATAATGTGATAATGAAATCGTTACTACTTTGTTGTGTAATTAAATTAATTTTATTGTTAAAAAAAAACTTTGTTCCAAGAAATTTGTTTTTGAGTGTTAGCGAGATAAAAAATTTAAAAAAACATTTTGTACAAGGTTGTCAGTTATATTTTGACCCTCATTTAGGGGGGATTAGGAATTAGAAAAAACAATTGAGAGCAAACAAATGATTGTCAAATAGTGTGTAGACTGTAGAAACAAAGCAACTTTTTTTTTAATGGGACAGCCTATACAATATTTTTATGTACAGGGTGTCTAACGAAAATGGTGTGTAGTAAAGTAGACTTTTAGGGGAGTACCCTTCTGTAATAAAGTCAATCTCGCAACTTCATTCCACTACGAGGGGTAGCTTAGAGAAAAATGTGATGACTAAAATTTGTGGAGATTAGTTTTTTCTTAAATTGTTGAAGTTAAAAAGTACCTGTCATGTCACTGTAAAGATAATAATACATAATACCTTCCAAATATTGTATCACTGGACTCGTTTTCTAGTGATTTTCGGAGGGCCCACGGTGTGCAGGAAGCAAATTTTATTCAAACGAAAATGTTGAGAAAAACTGCTTATGCAGGGGGTTTGCTACTTATAAATATATGCAGAATCAATAGTTTTTAAAATCTGATTAGATCATTTTAAGCTTTTTTTGGAAAAAATGTAAAAACATAATAACAGTGATAATTCATCATATGAGAATAATATAAAAATTATATATATGGGTAAATATGTTAGTATATAATATAATATGTGTATAACTAGGCACACACATACTCACTTACCCACCCATATACATACATATTATTATATATACATGTTTACATAAGCAAGTAGTTGGAAAAAATTAAATAAACACATGTATGAAAATCATAATTCAGTGTAAACCTTTAGTAGTAATTATTGAATATAAAATTGTAAATTTAATAAACATGCACTTTTAAAAAGAGCTAAAGAGTGCCATAGCACTATAAATTTACCATTGTTAGAAGAAAATGATGATGTTTGTGTGATAAAAAAGTGCATCATTCCAGAATTGCATGCAAGGATTCGTCAACCACTTATTTTGGGACGGATTAGTTCCAATCCTTGGTAGAGAAAAGGCACTTATTTGGCCAAAGAAGCTTAAGAAGTTATCATGGTGAAACATTTGAAGGGAATTCCTGTCATACTCTTTTGGAAAACGTGGATAAATTAGATGATCCTTCTATATATGTACATATAGTAACGTGGGAATTTTAAGTTTGGTTCCATTTATTAACACACTTAAAATTATGAATAAAATAGTAAATAGCTGTTTTTCTACAAAGAAGGGCGATAATCTGGAAAAATAATCAAAGAATTGAAAACAATTTTTGAATCTACCGAACTTTCAAAAACCTTAAAAGTTCGTGTAACACTAGAGCATCTTACGCAGTGCCTGGAATTATCTAAATGGAGATGGACTTGGTATCTGGTCTAAGCAGGCAGGAGAATCTATTCATATGGAATTTTTGAAACATTGGAATAGAAGAAAAGTTAAATCAATAAATAATCCAGCATATTCACCAAAATAGAAAAAAGCAGTTGTATCTTTTTAATCTTTAAATATTTAAGTTTTTCAAACAAAAATAGTAATACAGTGTTATATGTTTTATATATCTTATTCTTATGTATATATGTCTTATGTATAAGTATATAAACTTGAAAAAAATAAGTTTATTAAATTTACAATTATGTTCAATAATTACTACTAAAGGTTTACACGGAATTATGATTTTCATACATGTATTTATTTAAATTTTTCCATTAACTATTTGCTTAAGTAAACATTTATATATAATAATATGTATGTATATGGGTGGGTAAGTGAGTATGTGTGTGCCTAGTTATACACATATTATATTATATACTAACATATTTACCCATATATATAATTTTTATATTATTCTCATACGATGAATTATCACTGTTATTATGTTTTTACATTTTTTCCAAAAAAAGCTTAAAATGATCTAATCAGATTTTAAAAACTATTGATTCTGCATATATTTATAAGTAGCAAGCCCCCTGTATAAGCAGTTTTTCTCGACATTTTCGTTTGAATAAAATTTGCTTCCTGCACACCGTGGGGCAGCGACCCCTTCATAGGTATATATATATAGTGGAGTGAAGTTGCAAGATTGACTTTATTACTCAAGAATGCCCCCCTTAAAATGACTTTCTTTAGATTACAGTGATAAAGTTAGATAATTTATCAATAATAATAGAGATATGGATAGGTGACCAAATCTTTGTTCATTGTTATTTGTATATATACACATTCTATTAGTTATATCGCCGTTATTATTAGAGATATATCTATCATAACTTTATAGCATTATAATCTTGCTAAGAAATAACAATGAAAGCAATTTATCTAAATATATAAAACTATACAGATGCCGGGCATTCCATCCAAAAATTGAAATTGGCTTTGTTTATGCACTCTGACATTTATTTGTTTATTTTAATGAATCCAAAATATTCTTAAAACTTTATTTGTATAATTTTTTTGTTTTATTCAAAATCTTTTAATACAGCTGAATGAAAACCTTGTACTTTTCAAGCAGAAAATTTCTAAGTTTTATTTTTTTTGTAAGATTTTATTTGTTGCAATAAAATGATTCTTTAAACAATGTTAACCTGAAAACACATGGTAGTCTCTTTTCGTCAACTTCTTATTTTTCACAAATGCAATTGATGGTCATATTAATAAGATTTTTAAAGTGTTACCAATCAGGTATACCGAAAAAGAGGCTGACAAGTATTTTTAGCTTAATGGTGTAAATTAATATTAAAATTATAATTACGTATGTATTTATGTCTAATTATATGTCAAAATGGCACATTAAAATGTATCTTTCAAATAAAAACAAATTTCATTATTTCAATTTTAATTATTTAAAACCTACCCTACTTGTTTATTTTCTACTGGTTTTACTGGTAGTGGAGAATATGTCTTATTGAAAGTTTTGAGGCGTTAAACTTTTTTTGAATTAGGTGACAATGTTTTCTATGAATAAAAATTATGAATAAAAAATAAAATTGATTATGCATTGTCAGCGCTTTGTTACAAATAGAAAAAAATAATTAAATTTGAGTTAAATTTAATTTCAGGCATTTCCAAACAAAATTTAATATTTTTTACAGAAATATTTTTAGTTAGGTAGTGATTATGTGCGAGTATTTCCCATTTTTTTCAAATTCTTTATTTTTGAGTTTTTATATGTAGATATATTTTGTCCTTTTTTAATTCCAATTGATGAAAGGACAAAAAGAGCCATATCTAGAGCATTTAGATGTTAATACCGTTTGTTGGCCATCAGGTCAGAATCCCGGGTACATTGCAAGTGATGCCCTCAGATGTAACAAATTACGCATTTATATCGTTATTATTTATTACATATTTTATTACCACATTATAACAGTTTAAGTAACGATTTTCCTACTTTTAAGTCTTCTTAGATCTGACGATATTAAATGTACTATCCCCTGGTCGTGGACTACCTCACATCTCCTAATACTGTTGGAAATGTTAACAATTAGATGCATATTGCATACACAAGGGAACTATTGGTAGTGTGCAGATCATATACATATATGTATTAGTGTACGATTGAACGAAACTCTTGTTCTTGTCCTATATAACATATCCACCAGTGCAAAAATCTAAGCAATGCAATGTCCATAATGACGTAATACCCTGCAATATGAACATACCTTAGAAATAGCCCTTGGCTTGATTTATTTTCGTTTTTATCTTCTTTCCCTGTTCTGTAATGTCAATTGTCATTTGTCAATTTGAATTGTCAACAATTTTAAGGTTAGGTGTTAGGTGTTAAAGTCAAAATTTTTACATTACATTTTTATTTGTAATTTGTAAAAGCAATGAAATATAAAACAGTAATGTGACATGTTACCTTGATTTTAAAGAAATGGATAATGCTAGTTTACAGCCAAGATCCGGGACGTTGGATATTATTTTTATTTTCTCGTAAGTTTTATTTTCTTTTTGTTTTGATATGCGGTTTAAATTGATATCTATACATTTTTTACTTTTATTTGTCATACTAATTAAAGTTGTTTTGTTATATTATTTCGTTTTCCGTTTATTTGTTACCTTTAAGACTGAAACTATGCCAACTGCAAGAACGGTTACTAAATCGCCTACAAAGCATTTGGGTAAAATTGTCACAGTGGTAATTAGAGACTTTGAGTTGTACGAAAATGATGTAACGTTAACAGCTCATTCGTTTTTAAATATTTTTCCTACCATGCATTTATTTATATTGTACGATGAACTTCCTTACCCCCCTTTAGACATAATGTTAACAAATAATTCGCTGCCAAATGTAAAGTTTATAAATTTGTCTCCGAGTTTAAAAAGCTCTTTCATGGATCGCTACCCTATTGCTCAGATTAAAACAAAGTATGTGTTGTTTGTACCTGATTCCACCAGATTAACTTCTAGACAGAGTTTGCAAGTATTGATTAACGAAATTAGTAAAAGACAAGGAGGTATGGTTGTGGCACCTGTGAGAAACCAGAGGAAAAGTATAATTTGTTTAAAAATTAACATAAACATTCGTGAGTGGATGCTTAAGTACAACTCGGCAAAAAGTTTAGAGTGTGATGGAGTGTCAGGAAAGCATGTTCTCTTAATGGAAACTGACTCTCTTAGGAAGCTACCAAATGCTTTCATTGCACCATTTCCTGAGTCCTTATACATTCAGACAACGGTTTCTAAGTTAAAGGTAAGTTCAAATATTTCTATTCATTTTGTATTTAAGTACAATCTCAAAATTGTAGAAAAGAAATTTCTTGAATAATGGACATCTTTTCAGGTTCATATAGTAAATGGATTATCTTTTCACGATGGTAAACCAGTTTTACGTTCTCATCATGCTCAATGGAAACAAAAACAGGCTGTTACACAAAGGCTGAGGAAATTTTATGAGTTATTTGGAATAAAACAGGTTGTTCGTGAAACAGGATCTACCGAGTGGTATGGATGTTCTAAGGATACTCCAAGATGTTTTGGAACAGTATTAGAATCAATGCCTTCCTATTTATTCGAGAAGAAGTGGACACCTCCTTGCTGTTTGGCAAATTTAAGGAAAACTGCAAAACACATTTTCAACAATTTAGATGAAGCCGGAGTACGTTATTGGTTGGAGGCAGGCAGTCTATTGGGAGCAATGCGAAGTGGGGATATACTGCCTTGGGATCATAACGTAGATATTGGTTTTATCCGCGAGGACTTGTCAAGGTGCACATGGTTAAAAAAAGCCAAAGACAAACCTGTGGTAGATTCAAAGGGTTTCCTATGGGAAAAAGCTACCGAAGGTAATTTTTACCGTGTGCACTTCAGTAAAATTAACAGAATACATGTAAACCTTTTCCCATTTTATTCTAAAAATGGAACAATGACGAAAGACTCTTGGTTTACTAGTCATAAAAGGATGGAATTTCCTGATAACTTCCTACATCCAATGTCTAGTATAGAGTTTGCTGGTCGTAATGTGCCAAGTCCTAATAATATCCGTGATTTCTTAGAATTAAAATACGGTAAAGGTGCTGTTGAGAATCCTGAGTATCCTGATGTTAGTAAGTTACAATTTCCTTGAATATAATGATGTTTTAAAGTCTACACTGTATGCAATTTTATTTCACTATGATTGAATTGGGACTGAATTTGATTTGATTACTCTTCTGTTTAAAAAATTCCAAGGGAATTTTCTTAGAGAAAGTAAAATAGGGTGTATTAAACAGCGCTCTCCAACAGGAGTTTTTGCTTTTGTTTATACTTATAGGTTTTCAAAAAACGCTTCATTTGAGACCTGCTAAATTTGGAAAATATTATTTCTTTTTGCCTGAAATAATGATTGAACCAAGTTTGAATCTGAAACGAATTTTTAAAATTTTTTTTTTTCGTTTACCCCTACATTAAAAATAACTCCAATTTCAAATTATTTTGCGAAGTCTAATTTTTCTTTTAAATTACGGTTTATTTCTTAGTAGCTATACTAATATAGAAATTTTTTGTTGTTATTAAAATATTCAGTACAAATATACATAAAATAAGTTTTTTTCTTTTGGAATTTGAAACACCCTGTAGAATGGGTCAGTTAAAATAATGAATAACTAATCTGTGGTCCTGTCTTTTCTGAACAATTTTCTTCCTTATTCACTTCATCTGTGTTATCAATTGAGGTTCATAGTCAAATTAAAACAGACAAATTTAACTGATGATATTGTGGGAAACGTCTACTCTGCGGGGTACATATCTTGACCAACATTGAACTATGCCAATATCTAGTAGTCAGGATAATTGGTTAGCCAAATTCACTAGACATAGACCAGTGTCAGACATACTAGTCCTCTTCAGTATACCATAGGGGAGAATGATGATGAATGGCAGGCAAGTACAGATTGACCACTTAAAAAAATCCTTGGATGAAAATCTCTTTTTGATGTCTTAACTACAGAGATCTACATCTGCGAATGGTCATGGTTATTTAATGCCTAAGTCTCCAACAAGGTCACACTGGCAAAGAGTGACCTGCAATTTCTCGGGCACTATGAAAGCATGACATAAAAATAATATCAGTAACAAAGATAGTTCTAATAATGGCTTTACATCACTGATATACCTGAAACCATCTAGTTTCAAGTATGTAATGTAATATGTAGTATGTAATATCTATTGATCTTTCTTTGATCAATGTTGTTTATTATTTTTTTTCTGACCATGTTTTCAATGTCATCAAGGGAGACCAGTGTAGTAGTTGATCGTTTCTAATACCATTGTCAACTTATTTGCACTTTTATATTTAATGTGCACTGAGATTATTGCCATCCATTAGTAATCGAATCGACAGTACAAGATATACCGAGTATGCGCTAAGTGCAAAACTTATATAAACTGGCATATTTTAATGCAACAGTGTATCTCATTTAATAACAGAGATGGCAAATAAAAAATAGACTGTTCAGAAAAGAATAAGACTTCAGTATGATTCAAGTAGGCAATCATTGGAATACCTTACAGTATGTTTAATATTTTAGAGAAAAAAAATTTGTATTTGTGGTCGATTTTTATCGTAATTTAAATTGTGTATAATAATGAAACAACTTCCACATTATACATTTGTAAGTTATTTTTGAATTTTATCTTTGTATAGTTTATAAAACCTTTTTTTTTTGAATTAGTAAATTACATAAATTCTATAAAAATCATGTAGGACGATAGAAAACAGAAAAAGTATTTGATTACTTTGTAATACTGGAACTATCCATATATTTTTTAAACTATATATTGATTTGATGTTCTAGGTACTAAGATAAGACAACTGTATGTATAAAAGACATTTATTTGGTAATTTTAACATTGCTTATTGTAAATATATTCCAGAAATATTTTGCTCAATGTAAATAAGTTCTAAAAAAATTTCTTACATAGATAAAATGTGCCAAATTGCTTATGTATTTAAAATTCTCACTAATCCTTTAAAAAATATGTATATGTAAAGTTTATTCAGTGTTAATAAAATCATAAAAATATACTGGTTTTATGAATCTTCCGATCCTGCCGTATCTTCAGGAAGATTTAATGTCACGGGTTCTCTAACTAATGATAACAATTTGTCCAGCTTCATGCATTGTAGAGTCCATTGGTCTAAATGCTGCTGTTTTTTGGGTGCCTTGCATGGTATCCTGAGATTTGGGGATAATTTTAAAGTGGTAACGCACCCTCTAAAATAAGAAATATTTAAAAAATGTTGAAATAAATTAAACTTCTTACTTATCATCTCCGACAATTATTATAGGCAGTTTAGGATTGAATGTGATTCTTGTCAGTTTATTTCTTCTTCTGGACACTACTGCTTGGATGCAAATTGGTTTATATTTATTTACATTTAAATCAAAAACGTATACTTTTCCTTCTGTCGTGACGGCAGCAAAAACTGTCGATGAATATGGCGCCCATTTAACATCTCCTACCCTATCTCCAACATCGAACACAAACAAAGGTTCACTAAAAATTATATAGATGGCATGGTTACATTGAAACATAAAGTCCCTACATTGATAAAGTATCGCAGTCAACCACCATTTTAGGGCAAAATCCCTATTATGACCTTGAAATATATTATTTTGTATATTTGAAGTTGAAATATTGGAAACAATTAAATTTTGATTATGTAAATATGTATGAATATCTAAAAATGTCAAAAACAAAATGACATTTGTCAATCTGCCGATCTAAAGGCTTTATTGAAACAGAATTTAAGCATGATTTTCTACTTACAGTCATTTAAGGTACAATATATGCTGTGGCCTATGTACCTGGTTGCAGTCAGTTACAGACTTATAATGCGCTTTGAATGGCGAAATGTTTAGAATCATTGGTTTGAGACCAGTTGCAGAGGCCTGTATGGAATATTTCAGAGGATCACTATTGTTTGAGGAGCAAT
The DNA here is from genome assembly GCF_000390285.2 of Anoplophora glabripennis. Classification (NCBI taxonomy): domain Eukaryota; kingdom Metazoa; phylum Arthropoda; class Insecta; order Coleoptera; family Cerambycidae; genus Anoplophora; species Anoplophora glabripennis. The sequence continues at coordinate 110,982 of NW_019418492.1, read as the reverse complement.
TTTGTCTGTAGCAACCTTCCAACAAACAAGAACCGAAGTCAATATCAGAATGGGCTAGAACCCTAGATTGCGGGTTTGCCCTCATAGAGTCTAGTCCGAGAACAACAAGCGTAGGTCAAAGTTGAGTTAAGGCTAAGAAAGTGCCACGTAAGTCTGTAACTGAAGACAATCAGTTACATAGGTCTTGGCACAAAAACCCGAAAAACCATGGTGCCTTAGATAACAGCCTGAGCAGTGAAAGCTTTAAAACCATTATGTACTTACAGTCGATTATCTTCCCAGACTTTTATCCTCCAATCTCCACTACCAGAAATAAATATATCTGTATTATAAATATTAAAATCAATCCTATACACTGGCATTTGGTGAGCGTGATATGTTAGTAAATACATGGAACTGTATTGTGTACTACACTTATAAATCAGTCCTTCTTCTGTCCCAACTAAATATATTATTGGATTTTTTGGATGAAGTTTTACACAACTAGCACAACCTAAAAATGATCAAGAGTGACGTACAAGATGAGCCAAATTCGACACTTAGGGAGTTTTTCATATTACCTGAGGAGATAAACAGTTGATAAGATGTACAGGCTCGATTTTTTAGAAAAGTTTAATGACAAAAACCGCATCTCAATATAATAAATGATATAGAGTGTTTCAATTTGTGTAATTTTTTTTATGAACTGAATAATTTTTATTTGTGTAAATCTGCATAAAATTTCCTTGCAAATGATGTATATAATATATTTACATAAACAAGTTTTTTCGAGACGTGTGTATTAAAAAATGATTTGTAATGCAAGAAGGTGGCAAGACTAATCCACCAAGATATTGAGATGATTATTCAAATACATATATTTTGCAGCTAATTCATAACATTTTCAAATTTAATCTTTAGGACAAACTTATAAAATCATCAGCTTTATTTCCTTTTTCTGTTGTATGTAAGAATAAGATAATTTTGCTCTTGCAACAATATTCTTAAGAAGTCAAGTCTAAAAAAATGCTTAGGCAACTAAATATGAATCTATATACGTTCTAGCAAGCATCATCACAAAACAAGTGGTCCACTGCTCCAGATGATATCCCGCTACATGTATTTAAAAAATTATGTCCCAGCATTATAAAACCTTTGGTTTTTTTTTAATAAACTTATCGTTTGAAAGCGGCTGTTTGCCATCAAACATGAAACTTGGGAAAGTCACGCCCGTTTATAAAAAAGGCGATCCCTTTTCTTTAAATAATTACAGACCAATATCGGTTTCATCACTGTTTTAAAAAATTTTGAATATTCCGTTTTGAACAGACATATCTTTTATGAATTAGCAAAAAAGAACATCAACATGGCTTTCAATTGGAAAAATCAACTAGTAGTGCCATTCATTCATTTTATGAGGCTGTGCTAGTTCTAGTCTATGGAGGCGGGAGAATGCCCTGATGGGATCTTTTGTGACCTTAGCAGGGATTTGACCACAGTATACTATTTAAAAAATTATCAATTTATTGATCACGTGGAATTTCATTAGATTGGATACGTTCATTTTTGAAGAACCGGAGTCAATATGTTAGTCTTAAACATAAAGATTCTTCCAGTGTTCAACACATAAATTCTAGAACACAGACTATAACCTTGGGTGTACCACAGGGTTCCGTGTTGGATCCTATTTGTTCCTGTTGTATATTAATGACATAACCACCACTGCTTCTAATATTCATTTTAAAATATATATCCAGACGATACTTCCCTTTTAATTTCTGATAAGTCTTCTTATGACATAGAGACCGAATGTAATGTTATACTTGATAAATTATACAGGGTGTATCTAAATAACACCGAAAAAATTCAAGAGGCGATTCTCCGATGAAAATTAATAGGGGTCTTTGGTATAAAATTTTTTGAAAAAACCCTCCCCTGAAAAGACGCCCCTCCTAAAATTACAAAAAGAAATTGTTTTTCTTTTTTATCTTCCATGTACATCAAGCTAAAGAAACCAAACTTGGTGAACATTATATGTCAATAAAACTACACTTTTTGAAATTTTTTCAACCCTGAACTATTTTTGTAAGGGGTTGAAATAATCAACCCCTATGACATTTTTTCTTATAATTTTTTTTTCGATTAAATTTTTTCCTTTTAAAAAATATGTCTAATAAACCCCATTCATTTACTAACTTTTTGATCTCTTCAAGTTTCTTCGAAAAGTTAAGGATTTATGACAAAAAAAATAAATGTATTGTAATGTATTTTTAAAAAGATGAGCAGTTTAACGCGAGTGTATTTTGCCGAAAATGTCATAGGGATTGATTATTTCAACCCCTTACAAAAATAGTTCAGGGTTGAAAAAATTTCAAAAAGTGTAGTTTTATTGACAGATAATGTTCACCAAGTTTGGTTTCTTTAGCTTGATGTACATGGAAGATAAAAAAGAAAAACAATTTTTTTTTGTAATTTTAGGAGGGGCGTAACTTTTCAGGGGAGGGTTTTTTCAAAAAATTTTATACCAAAGACCCCTATTAATTTTCATCGGAGAATCGCCCCTTGAATTTTTTCGGTGTTATTTAGATACACCCTGTATACATGGTTCTGTCAAAATAATTTTTACTTTAATGTGACAAAGTTTATTATTATTGTTATTATTATTATTATATATTATTATTTGATCGGTTTGAAAATTGTATGTAAAGTTAAATTGTGTATAATGGTGCTGTTAAAATGTGATTTTCACCAAAAAATGGATGTTCGAAAGAAATTTTGTCTTTCAGGAAACTCTGGGAGGTGATTCTACAGATTAAAATATTAGCAGTATGTAATGAATTGTCAAAAGTTATAGCTTGCCAATTTTTTTATAATGTACTCTTTGTTCAAGCCGATAAATGTAATCGTTTACCAGGAAATCACAATTAATATGTTAGCAATAGAAAAAAGTTATGAACAAAACAAATTTTGAGTTCTAGGTAAAGTGCCCTCTGGCGGCACATAATGAAACTTTTCTCTGACTGGTTCATCTATTTAGTGGGTATGTCAAATGAGAGACTAATCGAACTTGAATTAAATAAGTTATTTAATTAGAAAAATTAAAAAAAAATAAATTTTGACAAGCTGTAACTTGCAAACAATTGACAATTCGAAAAAAATTTTCATTACATAGTGTTACTATTTTAATCCGTAGAATCACCTCCCGGAGTTTCCTGACGGACTTTAACAACACCCTGTATAAGTTTGGGTATAATTGCAAAACCAAAAGTTACAGAAAAACATCATATGTCACTTGTTTTATGCAAAAATTTACAAGAAAAAATATTAAATCAAATATTTTCACCAGAAAAAGGACAAAAAGTGAAAAATTCCCTGTATCTTCTAAACAAATCAAAATATGTAATGATAAATGATTTCCAATATTCCACTTTTCACATAAATCAAGCCTCTCACTTTTTAAAAGTGTTGCGATTTAATCCATTCTGTACACTGCATAAAATGGCAGATATTTTGTTGAATAAAAATAATTTTTGGTTTCATATACCTATTGCTCTGAGCAGTGTTCCATCAGGACCAGGTACAGGTTCCTTAACTAGGAATAACGTTATGATAGTAGTAACGGCTAAGTCATTTTGCATTAAAATCCAATTATTTATTTTTCCATCTGCCGCAACCGAAAAGAAATTAAGTTCACCGTCCGGCAAATCTGGTGCCCACTTAACCTGAACAAAATAACCAAATAATACCATAGTTTGTCTAATGAAAAAATTGGGTGTACCTCCCACACTATGCCTCTGTGTTTGTTGGTGACATTATTACTTCTGTAGGCTGAATATTTGCAAGTGGCATGTACATTGAAAACTAAAACACTTCCGTCGTACAAACCTACAACTACCATGTATGGATACTTTGGATGTGTATCAACACACATCACTGCTGATTCCGTCATGCAAATATAGTCTGGGAACGAAGGATTTTTTAAGGTAAAGAGGCATACGGCCCCTTGGGCAATAGGCTTCATGAAATCCACTAAAAATGTGAATCATCATCTTTAATTTCTGAAAGGCAAAACCAAATTAAGATCTGACTAATACTTACAAAATCCAAAGCACACCGCAAACAGATCATAATAGTACGGATTCCATTCAATATCTGTGACTGTGTTCTTCTTGGTTTTGTCATAAGAAAACTTCCAAAGCGGTAAAAGAGTACCTTCCTCTTCCCTGAACTCATCAGATGGATCGTCCCAGTATCTGTAGTCTTTAAATGAATAACCATGACTATTTTTACAACTTATGAATATTTTTACCTTTTGCTATATCATCATATGTGTTCTGATTAACCATGCGCTCAAGAACTCTCCAGCATTCAAGCATTTTTCCTTGGACAGCTTCGCTCAGCTGCGTTCTCCCAGATTGTTTTTTTGCCACTTTAATTCGACTCACTGGTGCTTTGTCTTTCTCTTTCCTTTCCCTTTCCAATTCTTTTTCAAGTTGTTGAGCCTCGTAATCTTGTTGGTATCCATCATAAATGACCCACTGTAAAACGTTTGCAGAGAAATTTGCCATGGGTGGTGGGATAGTCTGTGTTTCTTGTGGCTAAAATGATTGTTACCCTTTAACATGTCCAGTTGCACCTGCTGTAAGTAAATACTTACTCTAGTTGGATTGTTGTAAGTTAGAGCAGCTCTTTCAGAGAAATTAAACTGATTTGTCAGTTTCCTTGGTCGGCCACCTTTTGCTTGTGGCTTTGCTGCAACTTTGACCTCTCCTTCAACCTCTTCACCTTCCCCTTCTCCTTCATCATCAGGTTTTTCAGTCTTCTTTTCAGTTTCTTCATCATCATCTTTTTGTGCCTCTTCATCCTCTTTTCCCTCCTCTGTTACTGCATCTTGAGCATCTTCATCAAGTTTAAATTCTTCATTAACTATTTCCGTCTCACTAGGGTTTTCTGACATCTCGAGCTCAGCAGCTGTAAGCATGTATATACATCTTTTGGTTTGAGTAAACAAATTTTAATTTAGAGATGTTTTATTTATATTATTACAGTGATTTAGTGAGAGTAATACAATTTTCATACATATTTTATGTAAAGTAACTCACGATCAATGCCCTGTTCAATCAGCTGCTGCCTCGCTTCTTCTGAATCTTTAGGAATAAGTGTACCCTGAGCCTCGTATACCACCACCATATTACCAGGGGCCGGTAACAGCAAAAATTTACCTTGAGCATAATTGAATTCTACAAGACTGTCGGGAATTTGTGGATTAGTCGGTGTTAGTATTTTAGGGATAATTTCTTTCAATTCCTGCAATATAAAGATAAATCAAGAGAACAAATAAAATGATTCTGCTTTTTGGGCAGAGGATAAAAAAACTTTTACAAGTAATTTAGTTTGTGTTGGTTATCTACTAATAAATGAAAGGTACTTACAAAGTCAGCTAGTTCCAACTGATCTTTGGGTTTCAAAAGTTGTTTGGCCCTTTTCCATTCTTCTAAATCATCAGTGATTTCAGTGTTTAATTTGGTCGGTCGTTTCTGCAACACAAAGGTATTTTTTTTTTAATTCAATTAAAACTACCTATTTCCATTCTTAATAAATGAATTTTATTAGTATGATTATACAGAAAACAAGTTTAAATATAAATCATACAAAGTTCAAGATTATCCATTGTAGTTACAAATATTTTACAAGTACAGCGATTCATTTTAATTATTTGCAAAAAAAATAAATAAACTGTAATGACCTTTGTACTTATTAGTCCAGTTTTTGAGTTAGTTTGTTTGGTCTTTGTAGCTGTAGCTGGAGGCATTGTAAATATTAATCGAAAACCAAAAAATTCACATACAAAGAGAAATGTTAAATTTCAATTTGACTTATTTGACAAATATGTGACACATAAGTGTTTATTTGTTTCCTAGCAACCGTAGTAATACTAATTATTAAATTAACAGTACCTGTTTACATGTTCCTCAACATTGTTAATATGTTCTGCATTTTTTGTATATTGATATTTTTGAATTTTGGTTAAATAGCTCAGTAAAGAACCAAGTTATTTATGTAGCCAATATCCAAACCTTTTTATTGATTTTTCCTACAACAGCTTTCATATCTGTGGAGGGATGTTCACAGTCAGTTAGTTGAAACATATTGTGACTTATTTACATACAGACTAAAGAACATATGTGAAAGTTTACATTAATCTAATAAAAACATTATTGGAGACATGTATTTTACAAATTGAAACTAAACTATATTGTTTTCACTTTAATTTAAAAATGTAAGCAGGCTTTTAAAATTTTGTTGTATTAATTAAAAATTTTTTCATACGTTATGGAAGATAGTGGAATTGATAGCGGAGATCATAATGGGGATCCCACTTTTAAGCCAACGGTATGTTAAAAATATTAGTTTTTAATATATTTTTAATTTATTTGAACTTCTTGCTCCTAGTTCCTAGTTATTATATTTCTTTTCTGTATCTTTAGCAGTTAAGCACACCATACGTTAAATAATCGTTTAATAGATTCCTTCTAATTTATGTTATAGTTTTCATAACTAACTTTAGACATAAAAAGTGTTTATAAGTATAGCGTTTTCTATCATCAATATATATATTATTTTGTCAATGATATTGTTTAAATATTAAAATACATGTAGCTACTTTATAAATTTGTTAAACAAATTAATCTTCAAAATATCTGAATAATTCCGTATAATAATAATACTGGTTTACACGGTTTATATAGTTTTGTCATAATATGTCATTTCTTATAGATTTAGGAGAGCTGAGTACGAAATAAATATTGAAAAAATTCTCTCACGTCTCTTTAAGAAAATATTTATTAAATAAAAAAAAATCAAATTAGTAGCTTAAGTAACAAGAAAAAATAAAAATGATTAATTTTACTCCATCTTTTTAACTTCCTATGTCAGTATCTCTTAAAACAGACCAACAATAATTTCCTAACATACTTTAGTCCCAAAAACTCTTATCTATCTTCAAAAATGTGAAGGTTTTGGCGAAAACGCTCGCCATGCTTGTTCCTCACAGCACCTAAGTTTTCAGGAAAAATGTCCAGGTATGAATCAAGGAACTGTTTCTTAAAAGACATGTTCACTCCCATTACATGATAGTTTTTTAAATAAATTAGCAATAATTTCTTTATAACTCTCATCTTTATGATTCCCTAAGGATTTCTGAGCATTTTTTTTCTTTTGTAGATAAAAATTAATTTACCACTTTATTAGACATTTTCTCAAAAATAAAACCACTTTCTTTCACAAAAGCTTTTGAAAATTAGATTTCCAATCAAAGTAAACAGTGCAGAGGTAGGTAAATAAAAGTCATTCTCGTACTAGCAATATGAGATGTGATAAAAAAATTTTAAACACTACCTTATATTAGTGAAAAGTAATAGAATAATAAAAATAAGGATTTCATCCAAGGTATATAAAAAATGTTAGAATTTTAAACGGGTGTAATTTATAATAATTGAGTATAACTGGAAGAAGTTTTTACTGAAATTGTTTTATAGTGTAAAAGTTTAAATGTAGCTTAATTTTTAATTGTATGGTTCAAAGAGCTGACATTTTCTTTCTAATACTTGATATTTACATTTCGCTAGCATTTAAATGTCAGTGTCATATCGACTTTTCTAGTGGATTATTCTATTAAGTTATGCTAGGAATTATACGGCAAATGTAAGCTTGGATACTTATATGTTTTCCTTGATGCATTTGTGCCTTGTATCTAAATATATGTACACGTTTTTGTGTACAAATATATTTTTGTCACTGAAGCATTTTATTTATTATTAACTATGTATATTTAAAAACAGAAAATTCCAATTTTTTGCTTTGAAATGTTTAAGAAACTGGTAAAAATTAAAACATATATTTTATTACTAAAGCATATTTCGAAAGTTTACGTGATTACAGTGACATGATTGATGGTTCTACCTTTTATAGAAAGATAGACATGGGTGTATGGCTGCAAGCTGTATAGAGAGGAGGCATCTAATGTAATTTTTAAAACTTAAGCATGCAACATGAAGACAGATATACCAAAATAATTAATATCATATATCTGGAGCTTGGTAGAAAAAGGGCCAATGTTCAAAAATTACATTTATCAGCCAATGAGTCTCCTGGACTACCCATGTTACATATTTGCATCACAAAAAGGGCCAATGTCAACAAGTATTATAAGCCTTAATTACTTAAATTTTAAACTGGCCTAAGTCCATCTTAGTTTAATATAAAAAGGGCCAATGTATGGACTTTGATCCTTGAAATACTTTTAAAACATTGGACAAGCAATGGACATTGGCCCTTTTTCTACCAAGCTCCAGATATAGCACAGTCATTTGGATATTTCCTTTGCTATTAGAGACAGACTTCACTGTAATCGTAAGAAAATGTTCTGTTCTACTATGTAAAAATGTACATAGTGTTAAATTAAACAAACAAAAGTTTGTTTATTTCGGCACATTTACGATGTTCACTTATTTGATTCTGATACAAATTTTTGACACTTCACTTTTATATTTAATATTTTTTTATTTCCAAAAATAATGACTGGGTGGTGTGCAAAATATAGGAACAACAACGTTACAATTAGTGTAATAATAAATTTCTCAACATCAATCACAGTTGCATCAAAATGTCACACATTTTGGACAGTTGCCATAAAATAAGTACTACAAGTCATATTATCGTAAAAATTTTAAATGTATTTCAATGTTTACAGTTTCTTGTGCTGCACAGATTTCCTTTACAAAAAAACATATTAAAGTTTCTCTTAACAACAAAACTGAAGTTCCTGTTTTATGTAAATTGTTCGAAATGTGTGACATTCTAAACTATAAGAGATTGATGTTACGAAATTCTGCAATTGCATCTTCAAAGGTAATCCTAAATTTATCTAAAATGACTTGAATAATTGAAATTAAACAAGAGTACTTTTTTCCCTTAATAATTAGAGGCGAATTTAAATGAAGGAGAACAAATAGTACCATGATATCTTACGAATATGTAAATATCTTGACTTGATGTAAATTAATTAAACTTGAGGTAAAGACATAACTAAAGATAAAAATTTGTGGTATTTGCATACAATTACATCAACCAGTGATGGAGATACAAGGATATACCCTCAGAATTTCAATTACTGAGTATTTTGAAAATTTTATAAGTTGATGTGATTGGTATTGGTATTTTAAAGATAAAAGGTCTCTTCTATATTGTTCAAAAAACAAATCATTTGTGAAGTATTATTTTTAGTCTGAAATCAACTTTCCATACAGTTGAATAAACTGAAAATAATCTTAAAACTGTTTGTTTTACTAAAAAATATATAGGAATTTTTCATTACAAATACAATTTTAAATACAATGTAATAACTAAAAGTCCAGAAAACAAAATACAAGCTAATGTTTTAATTTATTCTTAATTATTACGTTGTATTTGCTACAAAAATAAATAAGTAAATAATTCGAAGATTACTCGTGTTAGGAATAAAATAGAGGAGACATTTTTTCTTTGAAATGCAATTCAGAATCAAAAGAACTTATTGAATTTACAAAATAATTAAATGCAAGGAATTTTGAATAAATTTTTACTTTTATTTATTTAAATCGACACTAAATTTCATTTAATTTGTAATATATATTTTTGTAATTGCCTGCAACTTGCAAACCAAGCAACTATGGATAAAGCTTTATTTGTCTGAATTATCATATTTTGGGCTCAAGATTAATTCTTACATAATGTGGGATTTGAATGATAAACGAGTGCCCAGGTACTCTCCATCTTTAAAATATGAATAATTTATATTGAAAGACTTAAAATATCGCGAAACATGTACTCGTAATATTTTTCATCCACTACAAAAAAAAAATATATTTTCGGAAAAGAGTTTATGATTTCATATAATATAAAATAATGGCTAAAATTTAGTTTGTTAAGATATATTTCTACTTTTAAAGAAATATTATCAATTTAATTTGGGTAATAATTCATTCAATAAAAAATTATGACGTACCTATATTAAATATTCAATTGGTTGTTTTAGGGAAGTGATTCTTCAAGTGCTGGTAGTAGCAGATCCCTCCCGAGATCATCTACAGTCTCTACATCTCGCCAGTTGCAGAGAAAGCTTGAAGCCCGGATAGAGCATGCCAGAAGATTGCACCAAGAATATAATGCTACACCTGGACTGATTCCTATACAGAGACTTCCGATTCCCGGTGCCAAAGATCATCAGCCACTTGTACAGTGGGAAACAGATGACAGGTACGATTAATTTCAATTTCAAGCTTAAGATAATTTTTTATGAAGAGAACCTGATATTATTCTCTTCATTTTTGTAGTCTTTAATTTGTCTGTCAAAAACTGTACAATTAGTTTCGATTCCCCTTTTTAATTCTTTTGTAAATATCATCAGTCACTGTTTTTAGTGAGGAAGATATAGTGAACTTCTTCCCCCTCTCCAGAAAAGAGTCTAGAGTTCACCAAGAGCTGACAGACACATTTAGTATAGAAGAAATGAGTATATCTGGTGACGATGATGAGGAAGAAGATCTCCATTTAGTGCCACCACAAACGATATATAAAAGATTCGATTGCTGTTCTTTCTCTTGTTGCGTAATTATGTGAATGGAATTTTTATATTTAAATTTAATTTATACCTATAATATATGGCAGAATTATTATTATTAAGATAGGTGTAACAACAGTATTCTATATGATAGGAAATATTAATGTTTAATTTGCTATATAATTTCTAAATAATAAATTTTCATTGTTTTTAGCTTTGTGTTATTGCCAGATTTTCTTACTAGGTTGTACTGAGATTATACAAAAATAGTATCTCAAAAAATATACTTTTGGGAAAATTCAAACAAATTTTGCAAATGTCAACATATACGAGGTATATCCACAGAGAAGGAGTACTGAGACTCTGATGCTTTATGGTTTTGTTTTCGACAAAGTTAGCAACACTGCATTCAAGGCCAAGGTGTTGGAAGCAGAACGTGCGCTCATTTGTCTCAATCAGTTGAGAATGGTTGTTGTAGTGGCGTATTGAAATGTGTCCTACTATTCCGATTTGCGCTAGCTGAGAGGTGAGGGGTGTCTTGAGTATAAAGTGGGCATTCCTCTATCCTGAGATGGTGAAGAAGATTGAAGAACGAGATGGATGCAGTTCTCCAGGTCTCTTCTGCATGAAATCATTACTGAAATACTTGGTTATCAAAAATTGTGTGCGAGGTGTGTACCAAAACAGCTCATGAATCAATACAAAGCCAACAGAATCGAACCGGAAGGTGAACAATTCCTTGACTATTGTGACTGGCGATGAAACGTGGTTGGCCCACTACACCCCGGGGACGAAGAGAATCATTGTAGTTGGCGATATGCGTCTATGCGTCTACATCATCAGTGAAAAAATTCAGCCCAAAAAATCATGGCAACTTTGTTTTTGAGCCGTAAAGGGATTCTCCTCATCCCCTGGGGGAAACAATTAATGCTGTGCGATACTGTGAAACTCTCAAAACACCATGGAGGGTGATACAGAACAATTGAAGGGGAATATTAACGAAGAGAATGTGCTCGTTGCATGACAATGTACATCCCTACACAGTGAACACCACAAAGCAACTTTTGGATTAATTCGGTTGAAATATCATCAACTATCGCGCTCACAGCCCTGACCTGGCACCTTCTGGTTTTCATCTTTTCTCTGAAGGTGTTTAGCAGTGGAAAAAGGTTTTCTACCGGATTATGAGGTTCACAGTGCCGTGAACAATGGGCTTGAGAGGCTGTGGGATATTTTTTTGATAAAGGTATCAGAAAGCTTATCCCTCAGCTCACAAAGTGCACTGAGGTGCAAGGTACATCGAAAAAATTGGGTTTGATATACCTTTCTGAATACGTAAATTTTTCCTAAACTACTCTGTGGATATGCCTTGTATTAGACAAAAATTGCGATAGATGACAAACATTAAATTTTTATTGAGGTTTTAGAGTACTTAAAACATTTTAAGTTGTGCAGAAACTATATGCCAGATCTTTTATTCTTTGAAGACAATGAAAATGATTGCTGTACTCTCCAGTAATTTTTATACCATTAGTGTGTTTATTTATTGCTTGTTTAATTGAAGAAATTAAGAAATTTATTATAGAAAATGTTGATTTACAGAACAACAGTTGTTTTTATTTCCAATATTAGAAATCAATATTCAGACTAAAGTACCAAAAAAGTATGGCAGAAAGTAAATGTCGTCACCATTTATTGTTTTTAATTATGTAGATGAAGATATTTCTCTTTTGCAATAATGATGAACACTGAAGGAATTGCTCATAAAAATGCCAAGCAGCAAAGTTGATGCGCGCAACTCGTCACTACTATTCCAAAAATTTTCTGTTAATGACGTCACAAAACACATTTTAATATTTTTTATGACTTAAGGTGGGTTCCCAACAAAACTTGTCACATTTTATTTTCTGCATTATGGAATTCTGTTAGCGACGCGAAATTTAAAAAAATACTGGCTGGATAAAGTTGAATATTTTAAATTTTCAGGTAAATTATTTTTTTTTCCATTTTACACCGAGATACACAAGCACAATCATAGAAACAATGTGAAATAAGAAAGAAACCTAAACCATTTATCGAAAATTCAATATAAACAAAAATGCTTCACAGCAAAATGTTGGAAATATCCAACATTATTCCTCCAGTATTATTTAAATATTGAATCAATAGAACTCCACAACGCAGAAAAGAAAACACAAAGCTTTGTTGGGTACCTGCTTTTAAGGCTGTGTTTTATGTACGTAAAATTGCTTTAAAACATTACCCCCATTTTTTAATATCAAATAAAAAAAAATGTATTAATGTAAAAATTTAGCAGAGCTTTTAAAATGAGCGTATTTATTATTTTTTTTTTGAAAAGCGATAATCAACTTTTTTTTTAAATAGCAATATAGATTTTTTTATGTTATTGTAGATTTTTATTCTGAATTCAACGATGTATATTAAGTTGACTTTTGTGAAACATGTATTACAGAAAAAGCACGAAAATATTAGTCAATACCGCATTATTAGCACATGATCACTTAACTGACAACAAACATATTTTGACGAATCATGTATGCCTGAAAAACAAAAAATAATACAACATAGCCAGTAAATGTCATTTTAGTGTTCGTGTCCCAGTTTTTTACGGATTATCTCTTTCTATATCATTTACAGTAGGTTATTTATTGAAATAAGCTCAACAGTGCAAAATATGGATTATAACTAATTGACGGACATGATTCAGGTATACTTTCGGAGTAATAAAAATTGTGGTTCAGGAGTCTGACTTTACTATTTCCTCGCAGAGAAGTTCCAGAACCATGTAGATTTGTAAGATTTGAAGAAAATTGAGAATTTGTGGTGCTTTTAGGAAACCAAAGCGAGATGCACGCCGATTTAACAATGAAAACATTGAGTTCAATGTTCTTAACGTTGAAGAAAACCCAAGAACTTCCATTCGGGAAATTTCTAATAATATTAGAGCATCAAAGGGAACTAACTGTATACCTATGCAGTATTGAAAAAGCACAAATTCAAGCTATACATTCCTCAAAAAGTACAGGCAATAGAGGATGGCTACAATTTGTTTCCTTAGTTGTTTGTTCTTCGTTTAATGTGTTTTATGTTTAATTAATGTTATTTCGTGTTGAACTTTGTATAATGGTTAATGTATTTAATTGAATTGTTCTTCTTTTAATTGATATTTATTGTATCGTTTCTTTTCTACAAAACTACAAAATTCTATTTTGAGTTTTATTTGCTTTGCTGTATTATTGTTTGTTTTCGGTGGCACAGATGATTAGTTAAAATACATTTGTCATGAATTAGTGGCCGGGTCCGAATGCGGTATCGACTAATATTTTGTCGACATTTGCTGTAATAAATGCTTGACTATCGTTATTAAAAAAAAAAAAAAAAAAGTAAAGCTGTAATAGGCTCCCTTTATAGTGTATTTAGAGCCATTTAATTTTTGTTTTTCAAAAAAATCAGACTATAAATAACAGATGGCGTTTGTTAGGGGGCAGCCTGTATAAAGAAAATAAGACTGGAATTTAAATATATTATTGGCACATTTCAAAATACTTGAAACAGTAAGTTCAATTCAGCAGTGTGGCAAAGTACATACTTAACTAATTACATCTATATTTTCAGTATAATAAGGAAAGTCAATGAAAAATGTTAACAAAAACAAGTATTTTAATGGTTCTCAATTACAATGAAAAATACTTTTTATTTTTACTTAATGAAAGTTCTAGAATTATGTGAAGTATAAGATATAAATTGTATAAAAATTCCATACCAATAAACCAATCTACTCTACCCTTGGATCTTTGCTAAAAGAGCTGATTTTCTATCGGTATTCTGGAAAAGTGCTGTAATCAGCTGCTTGATCTCCACAGGTTTGAACTGAAGGGCGAGAGCTCCTTTACCATCAACCCATCTATCATTAATATCCAACAAATTAGCACCGAGTACAAAATTCAGTTCATTCAGTTTGCACCAAGAAGAAACATACAGACTTATCTCTTTGGGATTTGTGAACAGTTTAGGTCCACGTATAAAAATAGTTTTCATTATTTCTACCATTTGTTCTGCTGCATCATAGGAAATATCCTCGAATTTCACAATAGAAGTTATAATACTGTTGCAGAGAGAATTCAACATTAAGCCAAGAGCTTTATTATATGTAGGATATGGCAGTACCTTATGCCAAGCAGTTTTCAGTAATTCCTGCTGCCTTATGCCTTTTTCCGTGACTAATTTTAGATTGTCCAAAGTATGATCATCACAGCCAGATTTCTTCATAATCTCGTTTAATTGTTTCAGCTGTCCTTCCATATAAGAAGTAAAGGTTTCAGCAGCTACCTTTTGCAGTTGAAATATTTCATCTTTAAATCCACAGTTATCGGTTTTTAAAACTGCCGACATTCTTGGAGAATATAGTTTATTCCACTCAGTTAATTTGAAGGTTATATAAAAGCAATTGTTGTGAAACAAAGCAACTTGTTGTGGTATAGTTTGTAACACTTTCCTATGAAATTCGGGAACAAAACTGCTATATTTTCTGAATATATTTTGAACTGTACAGAAAAGGCGATCTCCACAAACATCAGAAACTGTGAGGGCTTGCTGAATAACTTTCTCGGTAAATTGGATTAACTCGATAGTATTTTTAGAAACTGTACACTGTAGAAACTCATCTATGTTGCATCCTAATGGATTATCGGGATTATATGGGGTACCAATTTCAACCAAATCATGCAAATCTTTTTTCATTATGTTCTGTGAGGTTACAAGATATTCATTACACTTTTTGTTGATAAATAATATATCCACGTTATTGGCATATTCAAATATCGATGTAGTATCTTCAGTAAATATATGGCAGTCCCTTAATACCTCTTCTAATGATTTAGTATCTTCTATAACAATTTTATATTTCTGGAGTTCCGCTGCATTCGATGGAATAGTGTTCTGAAGACAGTTTTTTATTATAAGTTCTGATAAATCGTCCCTAATTTCTGAGCCAATATATCCCAAGGAAGTCAATTCTTCATTTATGTGTACATTACAATTCTTTTTAAGGTATTCTAAAACTGTTTTCAAATTAGAAAACACCTTTAAGTATCCAGATTTTTTTGTGGCATCCTCTGTAACGACTTTGAGAATGTGATATTTGTCATCTTCACAGATATTTACTTTAACAGTGCAGTCTACAACTGGCACAAAAATATAGTTCCACAAAGATTTGGCAAAACTATGTAAAGGATATACCACAGAATTTTTAAAATATAGAGCAAAAAGGGCTTGCTCTAAGTTATTGACATCTTTTTTAATTTTTATAACAACAGATTTCTCATCTTCATTTTCACTTATATTAATATTGTCTGTAAATACATTTTTTAGTTCATTTAAAAGTGTATTCTCTTTAGTGTTAATAATAAATTTCAGCTCATCTATTACTTCAATGTATTCATCAGCGGGAAAATTATTTACCAATTTTTCTAAATTACAGATTAACTTCATCAAGTTTAAATACATTTTTGAATCAAATAACTCTGTAAAATTTATTAAAGATTCATTAATGTGGCACAGATTAAGTACCATATGTAACTCACAATTAATGCTTTCTAAAGAAGTTATATGTTTCTCCAGTTCATACTGTGAATTTAGCAATTCTTTTTTTGCTGCATGTTCTGCATTATTTTTTAATGTCTTTACTTCTTCTTCAATTTCAAGTGCTTTAGTCAATAGGGTTCTATTTTGCTTAGGTCTTTCACTGTATTTTACATAAACGTTTTCGAGGTAACGTATAACCTCAATTTTTATGATTTCTGTTCTTGACTTTAGTTCCGGTACTTTTTTATTAGTTTCATCAAGCTCAACTTTTTCTGCCGATGAAAGCACTTCATTAAGGAAACTCATTTGGCACACAAAAACTCAAACAGGTGTAACTGAAAAATAAAAACGAGGATAACCCTGGGATAACTAACATTTAAATTTGAATCTTAACTGACAACAGTGTCAACGTCACAACGTCAACGGCCGCGTTCCTCGTTCCTCTATGATTTGGGCACAGAAGATAAAACAATTTGTCTTCTGTGATCTGAGATTGTGTGTTGTATTCATAGTCCACCTAGACTGGCTTATAGAGCGACTTTGGTGAAAATACTTTGGAGCCTGATTTGGAGACCAGCGCTCAGTCGTGTCCTAGCATTTGACGTGTACGCATCGCTGTGATTTCGATAATTAGACGTTTTATCATGGGCAAGTGTATTGTACAACATTGTATAAATAGAAGTGATAAACTTGGTGAAGAGAGGCGAAAAGTTTTCTTCTTTAGGTAAGTAAAAAAAGGAATATAAAAAAGGTAAAAATGTACGCCATTTTTCGGTTGAAATCACAAGTTTCCAGGGTTAGCTTTATAATGTTGTTCGCCCACATCATCATTCTCGTGCGAGCGGTCGAACTGAGCGGACGTGTTTATTGTGAAGTGAAGTGCATTGCAACGAGCAAGATCTACCTGCCTTTATTAAGGCTACCTGGAAAGAATCCCTTTCTTTCCTCTTAACCACCGACCTAATCCCCGGCTTAAGCATAGAGGCCGTCGGCATCTTTGTTACAGGTATCTGTGCCGGGGTTATGCCCAGGTAAGTTTTTACTT
>NW_019418492.1:72897-86189 GCF_000390285.2 Anoplophora glabripennis | reverse complement strand
AAAAATTAATAAAATTTTTAAATAATGATGAAAGCAGAACACCTAGGCTACAGAAAAATAAAATTGTTTATCATGTATTAAAAAACTTTCTGAATGTGAACATATTTGAAAATTTGCATGAACATCAATTTGATAATTTGCCTAACAATTGTAATCATTTAATAGAACTTGTAAGGGCTGAATGTGAAAAGTATATCGATGTACGAATAAATCATGAAGTCAAATTATTTAATTCGGTAAAATCTAAGAAAAGACAAATATTAAATAAATTAATATTATTTAGAGAATAATAAATATATTTAAGTTATTTTGTAGTTTTATTTAATACGACACTAAAATGTACTATTTTCTGAATTACAAACTTAAAATTGAATATTTTCATAAGATGCAATATAATGTTTAATATGTAATAAAATTATTACTTAATCCGGATCTGCGGAAAGATGCGCGCGATCAGATTGCCTTCCACACTCCACTTCCCCCGGATTTTGCATTCACTGGTACCCGTGCATTGGAATTAGATACGGCCAGTCTAGGTGGTCTGTGTATGGTATACCACGGATTATTGTATACACTCCATACCACAAAACATATAATAGACTCCATACTGTATTATTTGTTTTGTGCTCCATACTCTATAGGCTTTTTTCGCGATTGAATATTGGTGATTGGTGAATATTTGTCTGGTAGTTACTATTTCCATCTTTTTTACTCTTAGTTGTCATATGGTAGTTTAAATCTCTTCACTTAGTCATATTACACATACTACAACATACGACTTCACTCGCGAAGAAAAAGCCTTATGTAAATGGAACTACCGGTATAGTTCTAACCTTAGAACATATATTACATGGAGGAGCACGCTTACGGTGACAGTGTAGATAAAGAATTAGTTGGGATACAATTTTTCTCTCTGCACAGGCACGTGATTGGATAACACAACACCTTCCTCAACGATTAGAGAGAGAGAGAGAGAGAGAGAGAGAGAGAGAGAGAGCGGGTACCTAACCAATGGTTTTTTCTCTCCACAGTAATTATCTCTACTTTTTAACATGCTGCCTCTATGTAGTATAATAGGATGGTCCACTTTTTTTTATCATACTTCAAGAATCAATACATCATCAAAAAATATTGTTAGTTTGCTAAATAAACTATACCCGACAAATGTTTACGTTTTGAGATACAGCACGTTGAAATTTCTTGAAAAAAAATTATTTTTCGAACTTTTCTGTAAGTGGTGAAGTTTCATCCGTAAGATTTTTATAAATGATTTGGCACTTTACTTGTGATCTTTGGAGAATTTTTCAATTTTTCAATTTTTTTACTCTACCAGTGGCAGAGAAAATAGGGGTCCCTATTGCTTTAGTAAAAAATATTAGTACGTCACTGGCTTTAAATTTGAAAATCAATGTTTCCAATAATCTAATGTTTTAACTGACATAGAAATTGTTTTGGGTATTTAAATACTGATGATGCCAGAACAAAAAATTTAAAAAAAGTTATCGGTATTCCACGCAGGAAAAGAACAGGATTTAATAAAAAATTTAATATCGGGTAGATCAAATTATAGACTTAAATTTTGGCAAAATTTAACAATTTCTGAAACAGGTATAGTAACTAAATGATATTGCACAAAGAGTAAACTTATCTATTTTTTTTAGGTTACTTTTTCTTATTAGTTCAAATATATTGCGCACGTATCTGTTAATTTACCTTAAATTCTATGATAGGTAGGTATTTACATATTTAATATGTGTATATTTACTATCTAATATGTATTTTTATATGCATGAATATAAGTATGTATGTATATTTATTGTTTGCAATATTATTTTTAGTATGTTCTTTCCAGTGAAATAATAATATTTGTTGATTTTATTGACAATTTATTATTTTTTTATAACATGAATTTATATGATATGATTTTATTATCAGAAATTAAAAATAATCATTTCTAAAATAGAAGATAAGAGGTAACAATAAAAAAATATATTTTACTATTTAATTATCCCATAAGTAATATTTTTATAACATTAACAAATAATACATATAACCTTTTAACTTTCTGATTCAAATCAAATTTTAAAGTTTTTTCACTGTGAATATCATTAATTTTTAATGACTGTAAAAATTGAAAATTAAAAACTGTTAATATCTCGATATGGCCAAAATATAATAAGTTACCACTTCTGTGCTTAACACGGCAGTATACATCTGCAGTTTTGCCCTGATTTAAAAAAATAAAAATATGTGATTTTAATGGCTCCACAAATATTACAAACTAGCAATGCTATCATCATTTTTCAAGGCCTACGTGAATGGTTACTGTCAATACTGTGTTCAGCGAATGGTCGGACTAATTCGTTCAAACTTTTTTAGTCAAACAATTCACGGCTCTTAGTAACTGTATTAAAACCTGTCCAATATTCCTAATCAGCTGATTGGGCTGTCCAACGAAATATTTGTCCGCTAAACGACTGTGACCAGTTAGTCCAGGAAAGGTTTCGGCAAGCTGAATTTACCACTATATATGCTAAATCTTATGTACAATAATATATTAGTTTCCACAGTCATAAAAATGGGGGGAAGATTGTTTACAGGGTGGTTAATTGTATAACTTTTACGTAAATTCACGTTTTTCGCTTATAACTTTTTTCCGTTCATTTTCACGAGAAAACAGTAAAGTACTTTTTTTTCATCTTCAAGATCAAGAGACCTAAAACTAGCTCTCGAGCGTCAAAAAATATTGATGAGATCAAAAGTTATAAACAGAAGAAGTTTATTTATGACTTTTGAATTAAACATTTATAAACTGCGTTATTATTACCAGAACGTTTTAGCATCGCATCCTCTCATTCCTTATCACTGTCTAATAATTCACGACGTATTATTATGAAATCTTCCTTTAATTCAAAACTCATAAATAAACTTCTTCCGTTCATAACTTTTGATCTAATCAATATTTTTTGACGCTCGAGGGCTAGTTTTGTAGGTCTTTTGAAGACAAAAAAAATTATACAATTAACCACCCTGTAAATAATCTTCCTCCTATTTTTATGACTGGAAACTAATATGTTATTGTACATAATATTTAGTATTTACAGTGATAAATTCAGCTTGCCAAAACAAAAAGTCGCCAAATGTACATTTCCCAGCTTATTTTTATGGCCTACGGTCCGACCATTCGCTAAACACAGCCTCTGTATGAGTTAAAAAATGCCATTCACTTTTCAGAAATTTTGTTGTAGAACTATGTATAATTTTACAAGCTGAGATTCTAATGTAAACATAATAACAAACATTTAAGTATTACAAATCGCTCCCAAAACTTGCACTATAACTCTTCCACCTTAAGAATGAAACATCTTCTGAAAAGTTTATTTTCTTTTCTTCTCATTATATTTCATATGGTAGATTGACTTTACTCGTACTTTTCATTGTCACTGTTAGCCTTCTGTTCCTCCATCTTATGTAGAGCTTAACATCAGCGGTCTCTATAATAGAGCACACGAAATAATAAGTAAGTTTTAAGAATTGGACAAAATTTAAATATAAAAAAACAAAACAATTACAAACCATAAAACAGCTAGATACCTATTTACATAAACATGTATCAATACTGTCTACTCTTAAAAATTAATAATTCTCTTAATACGGCTGTTATATTCGGATATTGAATCTTCCTTATTATACAAATGGAACATAATAATATATAAGCAGTAGGTATTAGGTAATTCTTTATAACCTTTATTTCGTAGAAGCATATTAAGCGCTTTTCAGTTAAACTCACTGAATAATAGGTATGGAGATTAAGTGTTTTTTTTTAAATAAAAGTTGTACATTAGTTAGTAAAGCTTTAATATGCGTTATACATTGTGTATATCGCATTCTAAAGAAACAATAGTTTAATAAGCCCATTTCTCTCAGTGTAGACTTACCTATTTAATTTAAATCCATTTAGAAAAGTTTATAGTATTACAAGTTTAGGCTTTCTTGAGCGATGTGACAAGGACAGCAAAACTGAGAGAAAATACAAAGAGCGCTGTGTTAAAATCGGAACGAAATTTGCGATCCTATAAAATACCCTGAAGGGTGGAAAGCTAGAAAATGCGTTTACGTCTCGCAATGCGTTATCTTCCGAGAACAAATCCGCTAATCTAGAAGCTGCTGAACGATTCCGAAAATTTTTTCGCTGTTTAAAAGTCTACTTCCGTCCCAAGTGACTTTTAGAATGTATCGTAAAGAACTCAATATCTTGCCGCGGGTTGCCTGCTCCTCTGATATCTAAATAAACCGATCTTTTGAACTGCACGAAGGCACAGAGGGCTTAGAAGTTAAATAATATTGTAAAGTGGATATTACTCGAAATATTTTTGATTCGGATGATTCATAATGGAAATTCCTTATATTTATTTGTTTTTTTTTTTGGTTACTGGATATGTTTTTTATTATGATTGGATACGAACTTAAACTTATTAACAGAAATTTTTACATAAAAAAGTAGAAAAGTACCTATATATAAAATATTTTTTAACTATTATGACTAGTATTTAAATACTTTATTTAATTTGTGTTTCAATATATTTGAAGAATCAAACTTTTAAAATTTCGAAATATAAAAAAAACTATAAGGCTGTAGAAATGTTCTACTATTTTATACAGTGTGTAATATCGACGTTACAACAAACTTTCGATTCGAATAAAAAGAAACGAGAATAACGTTATTTCCTAAAACAATGTTTAGTTAATCTTTTAAGCACACAATTTTTGAATACGTAGGCTTCAAAGTTGAAACGATGTAATTTCCTGATAGTAGCTAACATGTAAAGTTAGAACGAATAAAAAATTAAGAATAGTTTCTTAGATTAGAATACCTAGTTTTTCTTTAATAGTTAGAATAGAATCGTTTTTTTCTCCAATTCCGACGACTTATTATATTTGACTACAATTTTATATGTTGGTAGCTACCATGAGGAAATTGCATTGTATCAGTCTTTAATACCTCTTAAAATTAATGGATAAAGAACTGTATTTTAAGTCCAATCTTTGAAGAATTGTAAAAATGTTTACTCTGTTTTTGTTTACTTTGGCAAGAGGAATAAATCATTTTAGTAGTGATGTCGCATACGCCAAATAATAGGCAATCCCATTGTGCACATTGTCATGACGAATTTCTCAATTTTTTTACTAGATCAATTTTCGACCTTATGTACTTTGGACATAAGTGCCAAAAAAAATGTCTTCTTTGTCATGACTTTAAATATCGCCATATTTTGGCAATATTGGAAATATTTAAGAAGTTTCAAACCCCAAGTGACAAACAAAGTATTATAGAATTTATACAGGGTGTTTCAGGATTAAGCCGACAAACTTTAAGGAGATATTCCTCATAAAAAATAAGAAAAAAATCAAGTATACATTTTTTTCCAGAGACGCTTCATTTTCGAAATATAGGGCGTTAAAGATTTTTAAAAAAATTCGAATTTTTTAAATAATCAAGAAGGCTATTTAAGCCAAATTTGTCATGACACATCTTCTTATAAGATACCATTTTTCCATAGAAGTAGAAGTCCCGCAAGCAACCAGGAGTTATGGGGACTCAGACTCATTAAATTATAAAAAAATTAATACGGCCCTACTGAAAATAAAAAATGATGCTGTTTTTAGATAGAACAGTTTGTTATTAACAAAAAGTGTACATTCACTTTTTTCCTAACTCTTATAGTTTCACGGCAGAATTGATTTTTCCGAAGGGTGCTTCTGGATTTTGTCGATAAATCTTAAGATGAACCTCAACAAACATTTTCGAGTATGTTAATTTGACGTTTTAAATGTTATTTTGCGAATTGTTGCATAAATTATCAATTAGATAAAGCGTTCAAACTAATAAAAAAATAAGTTTAATAATGCCGTCTATATTTTCGAACAATGAATATGCTGATATGGTCTTTGTGTATGGTTTTTGTGATGGAAATGCCACGGCGGCTCGCCGTGAATATGCAGTAAGATTTCCTCATCGCAGACTACCAGCAAAGGAAACATTTTCAACGACATTCAGTCGTCTCAGACAAACTGGGTCTTTCGGTATTCCAACTTATGCTGATGGACATTTTGCCCCACTTCAGGACGAAGTAAGATCGAATACTATTTTAAACCATTTCGATGAAAATCCATCCACGAGTGTCAGAAGATCTAGCTATGAGCTAGGTATTTCGTCAAGTTCCATTTGGAGGACTCTTCGGGCTGATGGACGCCATGCGTACCATATCCAGCGTGTGCAACATTTATTGCCTCAGGACATACGATGCAGGCGCGTGTTTTGTGACTGGATGTTAAACCAAGCAGAGAATGATGATCAGTTTACGCAAAAAGTAATGTGGACAGATGAGGCAACATTTACTCGAAGGGGAATTTTAAACCAAAGGAACAACCATATTTGGTCCTACGAGAATCCACGGGCGGTAAGGGAACATAGTTTTCAGCATGAATTCCAATGTAACGTATGGTTGGGTGTGTTGGACAACACTATAGTTGGTCCCTACTTCCTTCCGCATCGGTTAAATGCTGACATGTTTACCGAGTTCCTTGAAAATGGTTTTCAAGATCTGTTAGAAGATGTTCCGCTTAATACTCGAATGAACAGTTGGTTTCAACTAGATGGTTGTCCTGCCCATTTTGGTAGAGGTCCTAGGGAGTGGTTAAACATTAATTATCCCAGGAGATGGATTGGTCGTGGAGGACCTGCAGCGTGGCCCGCACGTTCACCGGACTTGACACCGATGGATTATTTCGTTTGGGGTGCTGTTAAACAAAAAGTCTACGAGGTGCCAGTTGATACCCTAGAAGATCTAAGACAGCGAATAGTCCAAGCGTGTCGAGAATTAACTCCAATTCAGTGTCGATCGGCCACTACCTCCATAATTAGAAGATGTCGTGCTTGTCTACAGTCCGGAGGCGCCCATTTTGAACAAAATATTTTTTAAATCATTTCATTTTTGATTCACTTTTCGCTTTGTCTAGGTATAATATTAATTGGTAATTTTTTGGTTGTTTCAATTTACAAATAAATTTTCATGTATTGTTTGCCATCTTATTTTATTTAAAAGTACACAACACAAGTAAATGAAATAACTACAAACCGCCTGAAAAAATTTAGGAGTATTGCAAGAGTCGTTACGTTGTCGCATTGCGACATAGTCACATTAGATGTTAGGTACTTAAATATTTTTATTGTTTTCATCAACATCATTTTTCTAAAAAAACACCCTATATCTCAAAAACGAAGCATCTCCTAAATAATTTTAATACTATGGGTTAAACCCAAGGGATGGAGAGACAAAAAGGCTTATTTGACTCGCACATATTCGAGACTAATTGTAAGACCAATTTTATATACCAGTTAGTATGAGTGCAATTTTTGTGTACTTTGAAAAAAAGAAGCTCAGAGAAAAGGGACAAAATTCTGTTCCTTCTGGTTATGTACATAAAATGCTTTATGATGATAAACTTTCAGTTATCAGAGGAGAAGTTCAAGCTAGTATGAAGAGGAAAATATATACAGCCGAGGTAAAGTGCTAGTTTACATACAATAAACTTGTACATCACGCTTTTAGTGATGGACAAATAATAATAATATAATAAATAATTCTAATATCCAAATGCAGTTGTACCTGCCATAAAGGATTAGATACACGCCATCACATGGCAGCTCTTGCTCACACCAAATTGTCTGCTACACACATGGCCTCCAAATGAAACAAACCAGAGTATACAGAAAAACAATCACTAACCGCTAATGATGACAGCGATGATATAATATCAACAAGATCTCACCTGCGTATGAGGCTATTTTTTCCGATCCTGCGCATTAGGCATAACACGGCTAATGTTAAATTTTTACTTTATTTAAATTTAGGAATGTTCTTTTATATATTTTTTGTAAGTTTTAAGCACATTAGTGTATCTATTTTACGAAACACGTGTTTGTTGTTCTTAAATTTTTCTAAATCTTTGTAAAAATAAATTAATTTGAAGTTGTTAATTTTTATAGTATAGCAAATAAGGGCAAATAAATTTTTATAGTACAGCAAATAAGCAAATAAGTAAGGGTCAGATTTGGTCTGTACAATTTCACTATGACAATTTGTTGCAGGTTGCCTAAATATCTGATGTCACACTAAAAGAGTCAATTCGTACTGAAAGTTTGTAGCAACATGGTTACTACGCCCCGTATAAAACCCACCTTTCCTTAAAAACCATTATGAAATTACTTTTCCATTAAATTATTGACTAAGAAATGAAGGTGGGACGTTTTTCCAAGTGGGATACGAGCGACTGTTGTGTAGATGTGTGGGCCTGTTCATTATTTGATTTGAACTTAATCTTTAGAGAAGGGAATTGGTAGGTAACATCTCGATGTCATAAAGAAAATAGCCAGTGATTGATTAATTTATTTTATATTCCCTTCATTTTCTTCCGGCTTCGGTAAATGGAGAAGCTTGACACTTCTTATTTCCGAAAATGATTAATATTGCACTTGTGAAGTTTACTGTGTTACTACATTTGATCCTCTACAGCCACACTGTGGTATGTTGTACAGGGTTTAATGGAAAATATTGGAAATCTACAGGAAGTGACAGTTTCAAAATAAAAAAAAATATTATGTTCTTTTTCTTTGTTTCGTATATACAGTGTATCAAAAATAAATAAATTCCATCCATACAAAATACATTTAGTCCAGGAACTTCATGAGGATGATTATGACCGCCGTTTGCAATTTTGCGAAATAATGAGTGAGCGAGCAGGGAACGATCCACAGTTCCTTTTTAACATCTGTTTTCTGATAAATGCAGTTTTTTCTTGAACGGGACGTTAAATCGTCACAACTGCCGCTATTGATCCGATTCAAAACCAAGAGTTTTTCACCAGGTGCATACACAGCAAATGGAAAAATTAAATGTAAATTTTCGGTGACCGGCTGGTGGGTCTTTTGTTTCTACCTGGTAATTTGACTGGTCAAATGTATTTTCAATTACTGGAAGACGCTATTGACTCTGCCTTGACTGATATTATTGAAAATGTTCCAGAGTATGATGAAGATCATTTGATTTTTCAACAGGACGGTGCTCCTCCGCATTATGCGTTAATTGTCCGTCAGTATTTGGATCAACGTTTTCTACGGAATTGGATTGAGAGAATGGCCTCCACGATCACCGGATTTATTGATTTCTTTTTGTGGGGATACCTAAAAAGTAAAATCTATAAAACACAGCCAGCATCGCTATAGTAAGATCGTATTCGATGCAAAGTAGAGCAAAAAGTTGTCGGTCTTTTATCAAAGGAAAATCGTGTCATCATTTTTAGGAGGCGTAAGATAAATCATTTCAAATTTAAAATGAAATTCAATGTAAAATCTGAAATACCGCTGCATACGCACTGTGTTCTGGTAGTAGCTGTAGTCGCCCAGGTGCATCGAGTGTACGAACTGGTCGGTTATACGTCAAATACTAACCTGACGAGCTTTGTCGTCAATTAGAGAGCGCTTCCAAAAAACAAGTAAACAACAGTGGCGCGTACAGAGGTAAAATGTAGTACATATGTGGAATTTAGGAAACAAATTGGATTTATAATAAATTACATTTAAAATAAATAGTTTATGAGAATAAAGGAATTTTTGTAGGAACAAGGGTGCCAGACCTGAACCGATCCCCTCGTCCCTTCATAATGTATAAAGAAATTATTCAATTTGTAAAACCCTTAAAAGCGTACTTCATTGGTTCCATTGACAGGCAATGATTTATTACTTTGCATCGAATATGATCCTACTATAGAAGATTTGTGTCAAAGAATCGTCAACAAATGCCGTCAAATCACTTCGGAAATGCTTCGCAATGTGCGCGAACGTTTTGAATAAAATCTTTATTCTTGTATGGAAGCGGGCGGTCATCAGTTTGAACATTTAATCAAATAAGTAGTAAGTAAGCAACTAAACATAATTTAAATTTTATAATGTAAATTTTTTTCAAAGTATTGGGCAGAATCATAAAATTTAAAGTCTGTTGTAAAGAGAATTGTAAGAGCTTTCAAAAGAAATATTACTCAACCCCAATGCCATTTAAATATTTTGGGCTTGGGGGTGAAAGTAGCGGAGTCAAAAATATCAGCAAAGAATCTAAAAGAAGAAGAATCCCTTTAATCTAAAATCGACGGGTCTGAACGTTTTTCTACAATCTTGATGCAGTTCCTGAAAATGACTGTTTTGTTTTCATTTGGCCACTCTGTATATGACAGCAGGGTGATAGGTGGACTAAAAACACATGGTCAACATTTTAGTTTTCAGTTTATTCGTCTATGAGGAGGTGTTTATAATCCGGTAGTCATTTACAGACATTCTGTGTGGTGTAGGTAGTTTTTATTGGAATCGGAATAGAATTTTGTGTCTGTGCAGTGTGTTATTTTTAAGGCTGTCGGAGAGAGCCGCAATTCAATGGCGTGCCAAGCGGGTCAACCGAGACATACGTGAGCCGCTGACTCAGAATGCTTTTCACGTTCCCACCACGTTAGTATACTGTTGATTTGTTATCGAGCGGATGTTGCCCAATGAATTCCTATCCGTTGGTGTTTATGGTGATGTATTGTGGACAATAAGGTAAGGTAAGACCCTCTATGATGCGACGTGGAATATTTGAACAGCAATGGAGCTGCCGCTGTACAAATTAGGTGAATAAACAAATTATTTATTTATTTTTATTTTTTTATTACTGTTCGAGTTCTCTGTTAGATGACTTGTTGCTGTTTTATATATTATTTTATTTATGTTATGTGAGTTAATAGGCTTCCTCCTAAAATTCCCTGCCTTTCTCTTAAATTGTAAGATTTGACAACAATGCATGCCGTAGCTCCCAAGTATTTATGAGCTTGCAGTCAATGTGAGCTTTTATTTGAGATCACACTAGTCTGCCCAACAGGGCATAAAAATTACCAAAAAAAGATAAAAATAAAAATCAGTTC
This sequence comes from Anoplophora glabripennis, assembly GCF_000390285.2. Classification (NCBI taxonomy): domain Eukaryota; kingdom Metazoa; phylum Arthropoda; class Insecta; order Coleoptera; family Cerambycidae; genus Anoplophora; species Anoplophora glabripennis. The sequence continues at coordinate 75,179 of NW_019418492.1, read as the reverse complement.
TTATAAATATAATCTTAAAGATGAGCTTACACCACTGTTTGTACAACACATACCTTAAAAAATATATATTTTGTCATTATAAATTAAAAAGATGAGATTATGCTGTATATGAATGGTACTATGGTAATCATGTCTAGTTCTAATCCTACCTCTCTAATGTGTTAGAAACGTCCGAACTATTTTTCTAATAAAACCGTAGCAGATAGCAGCGCTTTCACACTACATGGTATGTTTTATTCTTCTTTCTGCTTGAGGTAATCTCATTTTTTTTGGAAGTTGTATATGTTTATTTTCTAACAGTTTATTAAATATTAACACTCCCTCTGAAATCATTCTCCTCAGATATTTCTCAACAGAAACTGTAGGCGTTTTATATTAAATCAGATTCTAAAAATATCGAGTTTAAAAAAATCTGTATCAGAATATAAAACAGGATATAAAATCTAGCTTCTCGGTTTGTGCTCCGGATTGTTTTTTTATGGATTGTTTCTCTTTCCCCACAAATCGTTTTATAATGTAATGTATACTTACTCGGAGGGTGCAACTTACATAAAAATACATTTGCGCCGAGTTTTGCTCATATTGCTTATGTAGATTATAATAAAATTGTTTATTAAACGGATGTTACCACTAACTTTATTCTTAAGAAATTCCCTGAATAAAAAAGGTGTATGTATGTCAACTGACAGTAATTGTAGGGGTTGTATAAAACCATGTCCGTAACGTCACGTCGCCGTCGCTATATACCGATTTCAGTTCCAGACTTCTATTTCTATTTGCACTCGACAGTACCGTATATACGTAGGGCAAAGTACATCAAGAACAACTTTCTGACCTTTTGTTTACTCATCCTTCTGTCATTTGTGGTTGCTTATCTACAAGGTTGTTTTAAAACATGTTGACAATCTGAAAACCCATTTGCCTGCATCAGTTTAACACTATATTTTACAAATAGCATTGGCAATATCACATGCGTAATTATTTTACTATTAAGGGATGGGAACCACATTAGGAGGCTGATTTTCAGGCATTCACATGAATTTTTTGAGTGGACATTTGGTTAGAATTTTGTCAAACTTTGAGATTATTTTATCAATATCTTGAAATATATTTACAAATTTTTTCAAGTCATGTGTATTGAAAATGCCGAAGTTGTGGGCTGTTAAAGTTCTGACATGTCTTTGAAAAAAAAATACCGATTTCCATAATCTTTTTTCACTTATTTTGAATAAAAAACACCCTTAAAATTGTCCTAATTGTCGGTGCATGTTCTTTGTAATTTCGTAAAGGAACACTTTTTCAATTTTCATAATGATCGGTTCATAATTTTTTGAGGTAGTGAATAAAAAAAATGTCGTTTTGAGAAAAACGCGTTTGAAGATTTCTGAAAACTAGAAATTTGAGAATGTTGTCAATAATATAGAGTGTTTTCCGATCAATCAGCGATTCCAGCACCATATAATAGTCCTTCCTCTTCCTCAAAGGCATCATTCTGAGCTTGCATCTGTTCTTTAATAAACGATTAGACTCCGTGAACAAGGGATTCGCTCTACCTGCAGTGCGTTCGAGCGTTAACCCATTGGGCGTTCGGTTTCAGGCTCATAAAATCGGAACGAATAGGAATTTCGTTTTGAAATTTTTGCAGAGTATTCTTGAATAGTTATTCTAACAATTCATGCAATAAAAATTTTATTCTTGAACCTCCTAATGTAACCCCTTAATATGTTACTAATCATGGAGAAACGTAAATATTAGAGACACTGGTAAACAATTCTTTAGAATATATCAATTGACATAAAATACAGTTCGTGGTGTCGTATCTCGATAATAAAATCTTTAAATTGAAAAACGTCCAATGGTCATTGGAAACTGTTGTTGGTTAAAACGGGACGTCTGTTGAAACCGAGGTTGAGGCAAAGAAGATCAGCAGAGTTATGTAAAAAGTTGCCCCTTGGTGGGAGTCAGTTGTAATCGAAATTAGTGCGACAAGTCTGTGTCGTAGTTATAAACATATTTTATATGTTTCGGATAAATACTTATTATCTATGTGACAACTGTTAAAATATCAAATAAGTAAATTTTTAAATATGTTTACGTGTATCGTACCTTGATCGCCACGGTAGCGCAGTCGGTCGAGAGTGCGGTGGCAAGCATTTCTCGGCTAGGCTTCCTACTCTGGTCCGGGTTCGATCCTCGGTGTCGGCACTGGCAATGTCGATGGATAATGGGTGTTTGTCCGCGTTTTTTCAAGTGTAGCCCCCTTCCGCACAAGCCTTTGGCTT
>NW_019418492.1:45674-72399 GCF_000390285.2 Anoplophora glabripennis | reverse complement strand
TTTTTAGAATGAAACAGGCTATCGGAAATAATTTTTTAAATGGTAAAAAAATAATAAGACAAAAAATTACGTTGGAAATAAATTTTAGGGGTTGCGTTTTCCACCCCTTACAACCATGGGGTAAACCAAATAAATTACTGGCTAAGTGTCTTTTTGGTAGTAGAAAATGTCAGGTTAATTTCAATATTGTAACTTGTTTAGTGCTTGTGAAAAAAATTGTTAAACAAATTTTATGTACCCCCTTTAAGGGGCTGTATCTTAACAAGGGATGCTCCAATGAAGTTTCTTTATATGAAAGATCCTATCTTTTTTTCGATGAGGAATCACCCCCTTAAATGTTTTACACTTATTTAGTTACACCCTGTATATATATGAGTTTACGTCTATAACCTCTACGCACATTCTCTGCCAGACACGCCACAGTTTGTATGTTGGTGTAGATTATAATAAATTACAATTGACATTTATATTATGTACAATTACTGACAAACTTTTTGCTTTTTCTAAATTTTCTTCTTTCACAGCTGTCATGGTGCATCTTTAAAGCCATTTAATATGTACAACAGGTGTATACAACTTACGGTCTTTAAAATGGTAAACTATACAGATAGTGATTATTTTGTAACAGTATCGAAAACACTTGCTTTCCCTAATTAGTTAATCACAGACTGCACACTGAACTGAGTTTTTGTAGTTCTTTTCTACATATTTCAAAATATCTACCTACGCCAAATTTGATTAAAACCATTAATAACACAGCCACACAAAAAAGTCCAAACCCAAGAGAACCATATAATTTCCGAAGGAATTCGATGCGTTGAACACGAACCTGTAGTTAAAATTCATAACTTGTAGATGGATTTCTGAGAAAGGTGAAACTTTTGGGTAAACACGCCCAAATTTGGGTCAAAACTAATTTTTTAGGAATCAGTGTCGGTGTACAGTAATTTTGTTTTATTAAATTTGTTTTCAATGTACCTAGTTGTAATAAAAATCATGCACAATTGTTTTCGAAATATCTAACCCTGCAGATAGAGGTTTATTAAATGTAATGTTTAATCGTTTCATTTCACTTATAACCATATCTTTACCAAAAATTGTACAACCGCGAAAATTTGGCTTTAAAATATAATGATTTGCATCAATATCTACCTGACCATCTACTGACTGATTTTATGTATATATTTTTTAACATTTTCCATGGTTTCTCCAAAAACATGCTTAATTTTCTTCATTTTGTATCTGTCAACATATATTTTCATCCCAACAACTTTGCCTACATTTTAAAATTCTATGAATTTTTTCAATTTTTAACCTTAAATCTTGTTTTAAATTGGGATAATGAATAATATACCTTTCTTTATCGGAGTGGTCAATAATTTTTGAATTTTTGATTTTGATGTTGAAAGTGGAAGTTATGTTTCTTAAGAAGTTTTTTGTAATTCCTTTTTTAATTTTCAGAAAAAAATACTAATTTTGGATTTTCTGAGAAATATCGAAGTCAGAGGTAAATTTCTCAAATAGTTTCGTATTGAGCGTCTCAAAATACTACGAAATTGATATATTTGAACAAAATTTAGGAAAAAACAGTTTTGACCTATATTAGGATCACTTTTCACCCAAATAGGGGATTTTCTGAGAAATATCGAGGACATAGGTAAATTTTACTAACGGCACCGTATTCAGCGCCTCAAAATACTACGAAATTGGTATATTTGAACACAATTTAGATCAAAACCAGTTTTGGGAAAGTCTTCACCCAAATAGTGGATTTTCTGAGAAACGAGGTTATAGGTAAAACTAATGGCATCGTGTACAGCGCCTCAAAATACTACGAGATTGATGTTTGGATAAAATTTAGAAAGATATAAACGCCCAAATATAGGTCATATTTGGGCGTTTTCACCCAAAAATTTAATTTTTCTCCGAAATTCATCGAGAAGTCGTGAATTTTCCATTAAGAATGACGGATTCGTATTCAGCACCCCAAAATTAGTAAAAAGAGAAGCATTGCACACTTTCCCCCGGATGGGCAGAAAATGCCCATTTTTTTAACATTGTTTTTTGTAAATGGATAAAAAAAATTGTTTAAAAGCTATTTTCAACTCCAGTTATAAATGAAATTAGGAGCAATCGTTTATTAGCAAGAAATACAAATTCAAAGGAAATAGTGCAATTACAATTTTAAATTTCGTTTATTTAACAATTTTACTGCAAACAGAACTGACAGGGTAAAAAACGCCCTTTCTAAAAAAATCTAATCAATCTAACACAATCTAAACGATGTAACCAGTCTAAACGATTTAAAAATCTAAAAAATAACTAATTATTATTGACCTCTCTTAAAAGAGGTTCAGAACGTCCACCACTTACATACGTGCAGAGATTAATTCTATGCAAAAAATTAAATTGTACCCTTTGTAAGATTTGTGAATTATTTCTAACAACATTTGTGCTATGTTGAATTCTTTGCCACTGATCATCTCTAGATATTATTGACGGGTGTCGAATAAACCATTTCTTTTAGGGTTCCCCGAAGAAATAATAAATCGGGGTCATAACATATAATCGGGGTCGTAAGATCTGGGGAACGCGGCGGAAAATTTACTGGGGCGTTGTTACCACTGCTGATCCATCTGTTTGGATAGAGTTGATTTAAAAAGGCAAGTTTAGTTAAATCGACTTATTTTAAGCCATACTATATCTGGTGAAGCGTTGTATGAACCCTTTAGAGACACCCTGTATATTTATTCCTGTTAACAAACCCAGTCATTGTGTTAACTTCGTTCCTATATAGAAAGCTTAATCAGTATCGCAGAAGTCTTTCCATATCGCCCTCTCCATCTCCATAGGAAAAAGTGAGTTATAAACCTCGGCTCACACTTGGGGTCTGCCTGAAAGGGTGTCTAACCGGCCATCAGGCACGTACCCTTACGAGAAATTTACGACGTCTAAAAATATAAGTGAGCCAAGACGGCTAATGGCAGGAGTCGTGTTAGCAGGCGATTAGCCCACGGACAAATCTAATTCGCGTAAACTGCGTTCCTTCCACGTGTTTCATATCGCAAGGGTAGCTCGAGTGGGAAGACTAATTTTACGGAATTGTTTGTTTAACATTAGCGTTAGAGTGTATGATATGCTGAATAATGTAAATGGCGAAAATTGCGTTGTTACAATTATGAAATATACATTTTTCGAATGAGTTTAGGTGACAGCAATTGAATCACATTTCTATTACATTTCAGAAATATTTTTGATGAAGTGAAGAACATCACAAAAAACACACAAAACTCTGTCACTAACGTTGACTTCCCTATAACGTATATTGATGTATTGCGTTGTAGTTTATAATACAGAAATTTTAGATTAAAAAATATTGAAAAAGCGCACATATTCGCATCAATGTAATATAAAACTAAGGGCTATATGTCAATAATTATACGAACCCTCTTGTCCTGTATTTTCTGCGATACAATTCGTCCTTCTTTCATAAATTCATAAACGTGATATCCCATTAAGACCAATGATTAGTGTCATTAATTCTCTCTACAACAAATTGGCAAAATATTTATTGGAAATTATCAAACCTTTATTTGGACATTCTAATTCAATACCAATCATTTCATGGCAAGTTTTGATGTAGGTAATCTATTTACTAATTTTATAAACTATACTTATCATCAATATTAAATAATGATTTTCCAGATTTTTTTGAAAAAAATTAACCTCGACCTAATGCCGTACAAGGCATTTGTGGAAATGAGAAAGCAGATGAACTTGCTAGGAAGGGATCCGAGACAGAGTTCATTCGCCCGGAGCCCTTCTGTGGCACATCTCCCAGTGTTGTCAGGCGGGCTCTGGGCAAATGGACTGAGACAGAACACAAGAAATACTGGACTTCAAGGCCAGGACATAGCCATTCTAAGGAGCTTATGGAGTATCCTTCGAAGGGAAGAGCGAATGAGCTACTGAGCTTGAACAGAATCCGGCTCAGGAGAGTGACAGGATTCATAACGGGACACTGTCACTTTAGAAAACATCTACACAAACTAAAGCTTGTAGACAGTCCGGTCTGCCGAGGATGTGAATCGGCGGATGAAACTTCTCTGCACATCCTGGGTAAGTGTCCGGGATTTGCACGTAGCAGAATGGCGCTCCTTGGGTGACCCTATTTGGAACCCAAGGAACTGAGAGAAGTGTCAGCAGGGAAGCTTTTGGACTTTGTAAAAAGGACAAATCTACTTGCTGAATAGGACTAGTAGTGGGACGCACAATAGGCCTAATTAGGCCGCAGTGCTATGGGACTTTTCAAAGGACCAACCACTAGATGAAGATGAAGATGAAGATGAATGCCGTACAAAATTAGCAATACCGGAAGCCAGGAAAATGTTTGATTTTCCGAAAATTTTGGCCCGGGTTTTGGTGATTTATTACAGACGGCATTTATACTGCAAATTTCGGATCGATACATAGATAATTTTTAAGCGACGCCATACGTACTTGCTGATACAGGGGTTAGGAATACAGGGTGCAATCCTCTATTTGTANATACTGCAAATTTCGGATCGATACATAGATAATTTTTAAGCGACGCCATACGTACTTGCTGATACAGGGGTTAGGAATACAGGGTGCAATCCTCTATTTGTAAGTAGCGTATGGGGGGTGATTTGAACCAACATCAAATTCACTAATTTTAATTCTATTTTATAAAATAATGACATTTTTGGCCATGCCGTACATTTTTCATGAAACATGTACTTACTATAGGAAAATTAATTTCCCCCTGAAAAGTAAGATTTCACGGTGAAAAATTTTTGTACGGCATTAATATATTTTGTTAATACTAACAACAATAATCAGCAAAAACAAAATGCCGTACAAAAAAAAATGGTTCTAAATGGCTTGAAATATATATTTGCAAATAAGTATTATGTACTTGCAAGAATTGATTTTATGTGAGTGAGAAACCCCGGATGTAATGACCTTTATGGTTTCCGATCATTGAAAAATTGTCGGCATTGTTGCTAAAACTTTATTTAAGATGTAAAATAATTTTTAAGTAATATGCCGTTAAAAAACCATAGGTCGATATAAAAATTATTAATTTTATTTATTTATTTTATTTATTTATTTTATTTGAAAAGCTTATATATTAACATTTTTTTTCACAAGTACGTAAGTAAAATTTTTTCAAAATCCAAAAAATTTATTATTAAAAAATCAATAAAAAAATCTGCAATCGAATATATTTTTTAAAAAATTGGAATTATTTTTATTTTAAAAATAAAATTACCGCTTCTGGATTCCAGCTGGCCATCGAAACATCTTCTTTCTCTGTCTCTTTTTTCTTTTCGGTGTGTAAATGTTTATGTGGTTTTATTCATGTTTATAACCGACAATCCTAAAGTTGTTTTTGTAACAAATTAAATTATCTTTATTAATTTTAAACATATATTGTATGCCAATGGCTTCATCACAATTATTGCATAAATTAATTGTTCAAACAATTGTAACAGAACTTGCAAATTTGCAAATACGAGGGTGCTGTTACTTCAAAACAAATATTATATCACTGATTTAAATGTAACTATTTATATAGGAATTCTCATGAATATTGAGTTAAAATTAATTGTTTTCTCGATTTTCTCGATTTACACATCACATTTTTTTATTCTTAAAGACAATGCCATCATAATTTCTGCGGTATAAATTAAATTTCTCTTGAAATTAGGATAAAACTCATTTTGGACTTATACAGTTTCGGAGAATTGTTCCAACGAATATGTACGGCTTTACAAGTTTCATTCTTTGTTATATTTCTGATGAACATTTGTAAATGCCATAAAGTTATTAATGACTTAAAAATGTAGTAAAAATTTAATGAAAAATATTATCAGCTATGTAAAATCCACTAGTTAAAAATGTGCGGCATTGTTTTTTTTTATTTTTTTACTTATGAAAAGTCAATTACAGCCATAATATTTTGAATATAACATTTTTAGTTTATAACAAGGAATTTTCAAAATATTGTAAATTTTCACAATTCATTTATTTTACCATTAATTATAACCGGCCCTGATTTAGTACAATAGTTTTTGGTTATATTTTATCAAAAAAAGGTTGCCGCACAGGAATTAATGATCTTATCGAAAAAAAATAAAACTCAGTTCCAAGTAATTGTTTATAACTTTTGCATTGACCATAATTTTCAGACGGCATTGTTGCTAAGAATTATTTGGAGAGTTAAAGAATCATGTGGAATCGATGCCGTACATCTTTCAATGATTTGAAACAATGGGGGCTAAAATAGAGGGTTGCGCCCTGCATTTCTCACCCCTGTATCAGCAGATACGTACGGCGTCACTAAAAAAGTTATCTACGTATCAATCCGAAACTTGCAGTATAAATACCGTACTGTAGTAAATCACCAAACACCGAGCCAAAATTTTCAGAAAATCTAAAATTTTCCTGGCTTCCAGTAGGTATTGCTATTTTTGTACGGCATTAGGTGGAGGTTCATTTTTTTCGTATAACCTATATACATTAGATATGTCGTACAAAAAAGTTTTGTCGAAAACCACCCCTCCCTTGGTGGACAGGTTTAGCTTACCTGTGTACTCATCTGTACCAACAAGAATTGACGGCCTAGTTTCTAAAGTTATTGTTATATGTGGTACTATTGATTTATAAGTAATTCATGCTGGGTCAAATGACCCCTTGAAAATTTCCGATGGGTTTGTAGTCTATATGCCACAGTTTCCAACAATATGTAATATGCTAGTATTTGTATGCTTTTTTCAATAGTTAAATAAAATTAATCCTGATTGATCTTTTTACGTTAAGGTTTATTTAATTCATTGTACTTAAGTTCAAGTAGTCACGAACTTTTGTATTTTAATACCCCGCTCTGATTGTGGACATCCCAGAAAAGACCAAATGTATGGTGATACCAGAATTACAGCTATGGGTCCTGTATATCGGCCTCACAATACACCCGGCTTATCCTAGGGGTACAATCCAGGTGATATCAAAAGCCGCTGGTCATGTCTTGCCTAGACACCCCCCTCACGCATTTCCATCCACACAGAGCCAAGCCAAGTAAAATCGTAATAGGCCTAATTGTACGAAATTGTTTAACATATGACTGTGGTACGGGAGCATGCGCCGGCAGTCCGGAGCATCCTCCAGACGGCCAGTCAGCGGAGTAACGGGGTCGCACTAGGAACCCCCGCGTAATGATCGGGAGTGAGCTCAAAGTGAATGCGGGGAGATGCTAGTCAGCTCTGACCTATGTCTGTCAGGAGTCTACATCGCCGGGTGTCAGGACCCGGTGGATATGTGCAGCACTTCCACAGCCAGTAAGTCACCCGGGATGTGCCGCACAGCGGGAGCTCCAGATGGGATGACGGGCGCTATCTCGATACGTCTTTTGTGTATTGTAGGCGTTATGTAACACCGCTAGGTCGTCTGCCGCGGTCGTAACGGTACAATTCATACCAGACTGACACGCGATCCAAAGATATGTCGTGTACCAGACACTGTCTCATCTCGGTCTTGACAATTATAAATAAACTTTTTAAGAGCACGCAGACAGCATCAATCTGGAGCTCCGGTCTGTCGCCCATGGTACTATTTTAGCAATAATGGGATCACGCAACATCACTGTCATTAAATTATTACGTAGTTTTATTGATATTTTTGCCGTTCTAACCCTTGATTCCGGTGTGGTGAGAGCGAAGCTGTCAAATATCACGGCCGTGTATTTACGGGACCAGGAAAACATGATGTAACGCTGGGGTTGTATTAAAATCCGATATTTGTTCTTGTTTTCTTATTTTTTAGTAATCGATATGCGCTTTATTTCCATTGTTCATTTAATGGGACGCATAAACGGAACTGAATCGCCCTCGGAATCGATAAAAGTGAATTAATAAAGAAGTATCTTGGCATTGCCATATTGTCATAACGTTCAGCGGGTACAATTATTTTGGTTCTATTGTAAAAATGTTTCCTTTAACATCCAATAGACGGTTGGAGGAATTGAGCATTAATATATTTTCTACAGGTAGATCTAATTGTTCATTTAATATTTAAACTTTAAATTTACGTATTACCAGCATTTCTATTTCTGAAAATGACATATTATACCTACCCAGAACAATTATTATTATCTATTGATAAATACACTTAAGAAAAATATTCTTAATAATTTGGTTATGAGATAGTGTTCCATTTTTAAATGCAACATAGCATCTCTGTTTTCTTATAAATACAGCGAAATATTCTATTTGTAAATTTATCTAATATTGCAACTGTGAAATAATTATTTAATTGATTATGTTATAAAAAATACTGTCAAGTATTTCCTTCAATAAAATATCAACTTAATCTGAATAGTTCAAAATATTGATATTTCTTTGTCATGTTATTAAAACACTTATTGCGACTTTCTTATATATATTTCTGCTTAAGCCTAGATGAAGAATAACTTCCTAAATTACTACTTCTTAATTAGTATCGCGCGAAAATAGGTTTTAATGACAACTATAGTTCTAAATTTATCTTTAAATAATTATTTCTGTAGTTTAGATTAGTTTTCGCAGTTTGAACAGGAATGTTTTAATGCTTTTGGGAATCTCATTCTAAGATTAGCTGAGATTTTCAGCTTTTCATTTTCTTGTTATAATTACTATGAATTGTTTCAGCATTTCAGTAATTTACTTACTTTATATTTTGAAACGTAGGAGGCGAAGAATTATATCTATATTTATATAAAAATTTCGAAAGACAATTTGAAATTATTAAAGATCATATTTATCACTTTATTATACAAAATTCTAGATAGATTTTTATAACTTACATTATTGCTAAACATTAGATAGTATAGCAAGTAAACCAGTAAATGGCGTTTTCAGTTTAATGGAATTCATAACCCATTTTCAACGCACAAGTCAACGCCTACTAAAAAAACAACAAAAGCATTCAAACAGCATTTTATAATTATATTATTTCAGTAACACTAGCTAGTTGATTTTAGATAACCAAAATGTTTTGTTAGTATTTTATTCTTATATTTATATGACATATAAATTACTTATAGATGACTTTTTTTAAACTGTATATTTTTACAAAATTGTGAAAATTTTAAGTAGTTACTTAATAACTCTATTAGATTAGACTATCTACTTCAACCTATTCATAATATTAAACAATTTGAAAATAATTGTAGTAATTAGCTGTTTATGAATGTGTTAGAAAGACTAAATAAGATAACGGAAAGACAGAAGTTGTATTTCTTCCAACTTATAATACTAGCGACTTCGCCATTATTTAGAATTTTTTTCATCAAGACAATTCATACAATTTTTATGGAATGGTTATTCTAAATCTACCTAAAAAAATCCACTATTAATTTTCTAAGTAAGATATTATCCTTTTTATTTATAACAGAATTCGGATAAGCGGAATATTTTCCAAAGTTGTCTAGAACTGTCGACAAAAATATTTAAAGTCACTGTTTGATTTCTGTAAAAATTGGCATATCCAATACATGGCAAAGATTTATTTCTACTTTTTAAAAATGTTGGAAAGCTATAGAAAATATTTTGAAGGACACTGTCACCTAAAAAATACTGACAAAAACAAAAAAATATTCCCTAAGTAAATTGTTGTGTATCTTAGTTATATTTAACAAATTAATATGAGTCACGAAACTTTTTCTGATTAGATCTGAAAGTAGTCATTCCATATTTAGGCATGATTTAAGGTGGTTTTTGTTCTAATAATAAACTTTTCGTTCCATTGTTGTCGTATTCAAAAGAAGAGATAACTCGCTTCACACAGATATAATATGGGGAGAGCAGTACAAACTTTAGGTACAATTTAATCTGAAAAGGCTGGGTGTTGCCCGAAATTAATATTTAATCAAAATGAAATCGATTCCCCAGGCCTCAACAAACATAAAAAAAGGTGAGGTGGGAAGGTTACTGTGGTTTCCACAATCTTTTTTATTCATAGTTGGTATGTCTCTATATTCAATTTAGTAATTACTACGATACGTTATTACAAAATTATAGTCAGAAATAAATACAATATGAGGAAACATAACGTATACAGAATTTTGTTGAAGCTGAATATTAATAACAAACCGTTTGTTTTTCTCACAATCAGATATAATATTTTTTTTATCTCTAAGCTATTCAATTAAAGGGTCTTTCAGAACAACCTAACATAATTTTGATTTTTTCATTAAGGGAAACAGAAAATTAATTGTAAGACGATTTTTTGCCTTGTTGTATATTGTATATTATATTCAAGATACGACGCGTTGAAGTTAATTTGTTTAAGGATTTTAAGGAGTATTTTTAAGGAGTAGGAATTTCCCAAAAAATAAATAAATAAATAAATTGCCTTGAAATTGTATGTTTGGTTTGACACACGTTAAATAGTTTTATTTTATAAGTTTTATAAATTATACAGGGTGTTTCTTAAGCTCCAATTCTGGAATATTCTAGATCACTACTTCTATTAAGTGCTTTAGATATGGTGGAAAGAGTTATTTTAATACTTCAAGATATTAATTTTCAACTGCTACTTACAGTCCCGTTTTTCAGGTTAACACCTCTGAAAATGTGAGAAGGCTGTGGACTTTCCGCGAGTCAATTTTTTTGGAAATAGTACCTTGTATTATATTTTAGGAATCATTTTATTGATGCAACAAAAGCCTGACCTACGACGATTTTTTAAAGGGTTATTTTTCCTGAAAGTGGTAATAGGCATTTTTTTTTATCAAAAAGATACTATTCAGGCTATTCAACACCCATCAAAATACCCATATACCAAATTTGATCGACAAATGTATCTTGAGTGTTTCTATGGGGTGCCAAACTTCGAAAAATCAGGCAACTAAAAATTTATAACAAGCAGGTCAAAAATTGCTATAAAAATGAAAACAAGTACCACTCGGACAAAGAAAAAATACAGACTCTATAAAACACTTTTAATTTCGGCCACAGTAAAATTAATGAATTAACGTACTAAAAATATAATGAATTATAAATATTAAGTTATTAGGTAAACAAAAAAATGTAAAACAATCTAAATTAAATTTTAGTTTTCTTCACCAAATCTCCTTCTAATCGAACACATTTTTCCAATCGTCTTCTGAGAAATTGAAAAAGAAGTTAGCATCTCAATTGGGTCATATCATGAAATTTTGAGAGAAAAATTGAACATGCACCGAGTTGCAGCAAAATTTGTTCCTCATTGAACAACCAATGATGATGAAACATTCATTCAAAGGATCATAACGGGAGACGAAAGCTGAGTTTACGGCTGCAACATTGAGACAAGTTGAATCATCACAATGGATTGACAAAGGATCTTTACCCAATGTCAAAATTATTGTTTTTTCGACTGGAATTGTGCATTTTGAATTCTTGCCTCAAGGTGAAACAGTGAACCGTTTGTACTATCAAGACGTTTTACAATGGTTACCTACGTGAAAAAAGTAAATTATTCTGAATTATTTCATTTCAAAGATAATATGGAATATTATAAAGGCATCATCGTTTCATCATATTATCGGGTTAAAGAACTGTTTGTTCAAATTTCCAAACATTTTCTCTTTATAAACCCGAAAATAAATAAATTTAATAAAATGATATCTAAATAATCAAAATATACCTACCTACGTACATATGTCCAAATAATCACAGGGTTAATTACCTGCAAGTTTGATATTGTTAACGATACGTTGTACTAATCATTTTGATTTCATGTCAAGGGAAATTTCATTGTACTAACATACTTTTACATAATATCAGTACATTTGTAATATTTCCCATTATAGTGTACATTCGATCATTATATTAACTATAATCTGATTAATCCACCAATTCTTATCATTATTATTATCCTATTGCAATGTTTATGAAAGAGGTATTACGTTGATAACATTTAGTCAGCATTTAATAACAGACTAATTATTTTTTCTGTGTTACATTACATTTATTACATTTTCTCGTATTGTTTTAGTTGTATAGAGAATTATCATTTTGTTAAAATGCGTTATATCGCTTCATTCTCAAGAAAAAGCCATTGCTCTTCTAAATTTTGTATAGAAATATGTTCAAATTTTTCAATACCCTGTTGAAGTATATAGTTAAACACTTAGACAAGCAAAAAATATATTAAACATATTTTTGTATTACATTGTATTCAATAATAGTCGTAATATGAATATATTTAGGTACACATTATTATAACAAAAATCTATTAGTGTCAAAATCGATATTTGTAAATAATGATTTTATTACATTTTGTACCAATTTTTTTTTAATTTTATAAACTGTTATGAAATTTTCAAAAACGAATAAACTGACAAAAAGTAATACCGCTAATACACTGTAATCGTGTTTTTCATTTTACTAATATTTTTCTGACTTTTTTTCAAGATATGGCAAAGCAGGATTTTAAAAATTCGAATTAAATTTTTAAAACGCCAAGTAATTTTATGCACATGATATCCTAAGAAGTTAATGATTTAAGAAATAAAATAATTCTTGTTACCTAGCTACATTCTGTTACTTTTGTTGTTCATGATACTAAAATCTTATTTTACTGAACAATATTAAGTGAGCGACGTGTGAAACTAGCAGTTGAGGGCCCTAGAACAAGTTCTTTTTGAGCCTCCTTCACATAACAATAACACTTGCTCTCCTCCCCTAAACTTGACCCTTTGCAGGCAATAAAGCCGAAGATTTTGACTTTGACTTACCTTCGACTTTTCGGTAGTAATTTTTACTCCATTACTCATGCTTATTTGTTCATTTATTTCAGAATTTGGCTAATTATTCATTATTTATAGCCCAGGCGGTATCTGTATCGGGTTGGGTAAAACGCATATGATCGGAGATTTTTGCTTTAACGGCTTCTAAATAACATCAGAAATTATAATTTTTCTATGCAAATAGAAAAAAAAACGTGGGCTTAATTTTTAATGCAATAAAGTATAAAAAAATAGCAAAAAAATTCATTTTTTTCTTGGATTTCTCGGCGACAACTTAGCAACTATTCATTTTAGACAAAAATGGAAAAGGAAAAAAGTTTTGTAATTAAATTTTGATCAAGATAGAGTTAGTTGCAATTCGAAAAAATAATTATTGTTATTGCAAAAATCGGAAAAATCATTTAAAAAATTGCAAAAAATGCTAGTTTATTTGTCAATTTTTTTCAGACACTTGAATAATACCTAGGATCTTCATACTTTTCCCAATTAAACTTCTTAGTGCATAGAATCATCACACCAAATTTCATCCAATTCGGTTCGATAGTTTTTACATAATAATTGTTTAAATTTTTTATTTTTTTTTAATTAAAAAATTTTCAAAATCAAATTTCTAAAAATCTAAAGCCTTTGAATACTTGAAAATTTCACCACAAAAAGAAGAGCTCTCAAGCTTTAAAATGGTTTTTGAAAAATTCAAATCGGACGATTAGGTGAGCCGTGGTGATTGTTTAAACATTTTCGCAATTTTCACGCTTATAAACAATTGCAATAATTTAATGTTTTTTTAAATTTTTTTTTATTTTAAAATATGGTTTGAAAGTACTCGGAAAGACGAGTATTTAAAAAAAAACCTGATGATCCGCCCATTATTTTCGGAGTTATAGCCCGTTAAAGTTAACCCTTATTTACAGCAAAACTATAAGGGTATAAGGGCTGTTTTTTGAACTAATAGGTTTGTCATTCCGAGTACTTTCCAGATATAAATTTTCAAAATTTGCAATCACGGGCGTCCCATTTAAAATGTCACTCAAAGATATTCAAGACCGCGTGAAATCAATGAGGTATCAGTGGTGGGGGGAGCAAACACACAGCTACTCCGATCTGAATTCTCGAGTTCAAAACTGCGACGCTCGGAAAAATTTCACTTATCTCAGCTTCTAATGGACCAATTTCGATGATTTTTTTTTAAATCGATGTCTCGCAACTTAAAAAATTCAATTATCATATTTTCAACTACCTTTTATTATTAATTATTGGACTTTTGACATGCCGATAAACAGTTACTTTAAAAAATGATTAATTTATTATGTTTATTTATTTACTATGTTAATATTCACGACCAAAATTTTTGCATGTTGCACCAGGTAATACTAGTAAGTTTGTTTAAATATTATAAAATTGTTTAAACAATAATTATTTAAATAAACAACTGAAAATTGGTATTAATTTTTAGTTGTACGATAAATTTCTAAAAATCTTTCAAAAAAAAATAAATTGTGAATAATTATAATTTTAATTTTTTCGTTTACTTTTAAAATATTTATCTAAAATTTATTTTTTATTTATAAAAAAAAGTATAAGAATCTTTTGGATACTTAATTAATACCAACAACATGGTGCAACATGCAAAAATTTTGGTCGTGAAAATTAACATAGTAAATAAATAAACATAATAAATTAATCATTTTTTAAAGTAACTGTTTATCGGCATGTCAAAAGTCCAATAATTAATAATAAAATGTAGTTGAAAATATGATAATTGAATTTTTTAGTTGCGAGACATCGATTTAAAAAAAAATCATCGAAATTGGTCCATTAGACGCTGAGATAAGTGAAATTTTTCCGAGTGTCGCAATTTTGAACTCGAGAATTCAGATCGGAGTAGCTGTGTGTTTGCTCCCCCCACCACTGATACCTCATTGATTTCACGCGGTCTTGAATATCTTTGAGTGACATTTTAAATGGGACGCCCGTGATTGCAAATTTTGAAAATTTATATCTGGAAAGTACTCGGAATAACAAACCTATTGGTTCAAAAAACAGCCCTTATAGTTTTGCTGTAAATAAGGGTTAACTTTAACGGGCTATAACTCCGAAAATAATGGGCGGATCATCAGGTTTTTTTTTAAATACTCGCCTTTCCGAGTACTTTCAAACCATATTTTAAAATAAAAAAAAATTTGAAAAAACATTAAATTATTGCAATTGTTTATAAGCGTGAAAATTGCGAAAATGTTTAAACAATCACCACGGCTCACCTAATCGTCCGATTTGAATTTTTCAAAAAGCATTTTAAAGCTTGAGAGCTCTTCTTTTTGTGGTGAAATTTTCAAGTATTCAAAGGCTTTAGATTTTTAGAAATTTGATTTTGAAAATTTTTTAATTTAAAAAAAATAAAAAAATTAAACAATTATTATGTAAAAACTATCGAACCGAATTGGATGAAATTTGGTGTGATGATTCTATGCACTAAGAATTTTAATTGGGGAAAGTATGAAGGTCGTAGGTATTATTCAAGTGTCTGAAAAAAATTGACAAATAAACTAGCATTTTTTACAATTTTTTAAATGATTTTTCCGATTTTTGCAATAACAATAATTATTTTTTCGAATTGCAACTAACTCTATCTTGATCAAAATTTAATTACAAAACTTTTTTTCCTCTTCCATTTTTGTCTAAAATGAATAGTTGCTAAGTTGTCGCCGAGAAATCCAAGAAAAAAATGAATATTTTTGCTATTTTTTAATACTTTTTTGCATTAAAAATTAAGCCGACATTTTTTTTTATTTGCATAGAAAAATTATCATTTCTGATGTTGTTTAGAAGCCGTTAAAGCAAAAATCTCCGATCATATGCGTTTTACCCAAGTATACCCTCTTTAAAACAGATACCGCCTGGTCTATTAATTTTATGTATCATATCTTTCCAATTTATGTCCAGGTGTACAAACTGAATACATATAAAAGAGGCGTTTCAGTTACATGAGAAATAGACGTTCTTATTATGTAACTATCTTTATTCTTATCCATATCACCATCCTAATCGATACTAGAATTATATTAGCCTACATTCTATTCATTGTTATGCCAAGATACGAGTATTGTGGGAGACTTCTACGAATTCATGGCGATTTTCCAGGAAGTCCTTTTGGATTTATGAATCAAGATTAAAAGATAAAACATTATGTTTCCATATGCAATGCATAGTACACAGAGATCTTACAAATACACAACAGCATATGTACATATAATATACAGTACGCGCCTAAAGTATGGAATAAATTCAATAAAAACGAAACAATTTTTTTTTGGGAAATATCCTCGAACATCAGGTCGATTTTTAATTTTAAAAAATACATATTTTAGCATAAAAGGTGATTTTCAAACGTTATTTGTTTTCGAGTAATGACGTCATCGAAATTTTTTTTAAATAGCGAACCCCTATTTTTTTTCTTGATTCTGAAAGATCGTTTCATTGTCGATCCGACAATATTAAAATGTTGCCATCTTACTTAGGAAAGTTTTCGAGTAAATGACGATTGAATGTTAGAAAACCAAAATTAATTAAAATAAAGCAAAAACGTTATCTTTAGTTTTTCGAAATGCCAAAAGTTTTTTATGGTTCACGTAGGTGTAAATCTTTACACCTACGTGTCACTGTCACTGTCACTGTTATATCGACTTTCTAAGTATTGTAAGCGATATAAAAATTATTGTTGAATTTAAAGTATTATGGCACATTTAACTGTCACACAAAGAATTGAAATTTAATTCTTATCGGATGCGGGGATAAGACTAGAACGCAGCAGGAAGTTTGCGATTTATTTAATGAAAAATATCCAGATCGCCGTATCATCCAATCAACAGTCAGTAAGATAGAATCTAAATTTAGAGAAACTGGCAATGTTGTAGATATTGCCAAACCTGGGCATCCAAGCGTTAGTGAAGATCACAAACAGAACATTTTGATAAGTATGGTAGATAATCCTCATAATACTTCACGATTGGTTGCATTAAACAATGAAATTAGTCAGACCACAGTGCTACGTATCCTGAGGCAGGAAAAATATCATCCCTACAAAATTCAACTTGTGCAGGAACTCAATGAAGACGATCCCGACCGCCGCTTACACTTTTGTGAAATTATAATGGATTTATGTCAAGTAAATAGAGATTTACTCCGGCAAATACTTTTTTCAGACGAGGCCACGTTTTGTCTCAATAGTACAGTGAACCGTCAAACTTGCAGGTATTGGAGTCGGGAAAATTCTCATTGAATGGCAGAGACATATACCCAACACCCACAGAAATTAAATGTGTGGGCTGGAATAGTTGACAACATAATAGTAGTGCCTTTCTTTCTCCTTACAGGAGAAAAATATTTAGAGTTTTTACAAAATGACCTTGTTCCAGCGCTCGCAGTAATTTTTCCTAACGATAATGACCCTGATATTCCTGATGACACCATATGGTTTCAGCAAGACGGTGCACCTCCGCACTATGCGCGCCCTTTTCGAGATTTTCTGGACAATTGTTTTTCTAGGAGGTGGAACGGCAGACGAGGACCAATAGAATGGCCCGCGAGATCCCCAGATCTTACACCCCTGGACTATTTCTTATGGGGCTACTTAAAGTCCAAAGTGTTCGTTAATAGACCACATGATTTAGAAGAACTCCAAAATTGTATTATAGATGAAATACACAGAGTTACTCCAGAAATAATTCATAATGTGCAAGAAGAATTTCTACACAGACTTGCATATTGTTAAGAAGTCGGTGGGTGGCAATTCGAACACTTAATTTAAGTAGAAAATTTAATGAATTGTATTTGCTTGACATAGGAATTGTTATTTTTTAATGAATAAAATTTACGTTTTCTAACATTCAATCGTCATTTACTCGAAAACTTTCCTATGTAAGATGGCAACATTTTAATACTGTCGGATCGACAATGAAACGGTGAAACTGGGTAAGACGGGTCCAAAAGGACAAAATTTTGAAGAGTTGTAAAAAAAGGAGGATGGTAAAACGGCGAAATAAACTAAATGCGGTTTTATGTAAAAATATTTATGTTCTTGACAGTTGCATTTTTAATATTCTCACGTTTATAAAATAAATTTCTAACTAAAGTGACAAGTTATACTTACGCATAGTAAAAGTGAGAGATGATTTTAAGTATTACTCAAGTAATCACCATGCGAGTTATTAGTTCAATTCAGAGTTTTCTAACTAAAGGGTCCCTTTTGTGTCGGTGTGATAGAATGCTCATTTGTAACAGACTGTTATTGTCTGAAAGCGGGTCAAGTTCAAAGAAACATTTAATGAAAATATATTTTTACTCTTATTCAAATCTGAGGGGAATGATTAATCACACCCTTGTTTTAGGAGGCAAATAAAGAGGAATTATACACGATGATTTATTGGAAAGTTGGTTGTAAGTTTTAAAATTTTAGGAAGGCCTATAGCTAACAAATATTTGTAAAAAGATATAAAAAAATGTCATCTACTTAATGAACACCTAAAAATCATCAGTTTAAATATACAGCCTTAAATAATAAATCAGCTTTAAATATTTTAACAACGAGTAAAACGGTGTACTTTTTTAATTATAACTGTGGACAATACTTTTGTAATTATAGCTGTGGACAAAAAGTTTCCAACCTAAACTTTTGATATATTTTGAAGATATTTTACCACTTGTAAAAATATTTAAAAATTAATTAAATAAACTCTTATGTCAAAAGGGCCAGCCAAGGATTAATTTTATTAAACTATTTTTGTCTAACCAAAAATGACACTGAAAAAAGCAGACAAATAAATAATAAAAAGTACGCATATATCACACACCTCAATTATTATGGTTAACATTTGTACAACGAAAACTGATAACAAAAATATTTTTGTTAAGGCAAAAAATAGTTTATTAAAAATGATTCGCGACTGATATTTTTGGTGCAAGGATTTTAATTAACTTTTTCATTTTTTCGAAAATAGCAAAATAATCCAATCAAAGTTTTTACGTTTTAAACTTTTTTGTTCACAGCTGTATCCGTGTCAGTCATTTTCATAAAACATATGTTTAACACATTAAACTTTTTTAAATATTTGTATAATTCGTTATTTCAAGACAGTTATAAAAAATTAATCGTAATAATTGCACTATATTCTCCTTTTCTCATACAAACTACAGTTTTAAATCTCACTACAACTCAATGTTTACTGGTATCCACTGGCAGAGAGCGACCTACTAATTTATGGGTTCTATGAAAGCACAACTAGTATTGAAATAAGCAATCTAAAGCTTTTAACAAATTATATTGTGGGAAACAACTACTTTGCTGACTGAAGACCACTCAAGCATTAAATTACACTCGCAATATCTAGGTAATGAAAGATGTTTCTCATAATGTCTCATTACTTAAAAACAAACCACAGTTTTTTAAACATAATTTTAATTAATGGATTAACCCAAAGAAATTGTAAAGGTGTTTAAATATAAACAAGGTAAATAGAAAGTAAATTGTAAAATTTGAAGCTTAAGTTTAGTTTTAGGAGTGATCACCATCAGATTGCAAACATAACTGAATTTTATCTTAAAGATGCTATGTTTTTTCTTACATGAAAATTATTATTTATTTCTTTTCTAACTTTGTTAAACCTTATTTTTGATGTTTCGACGAAGCGAAATTTACAGAGATAAATAGAAAATGCATAGATTTAAAAGTTACGTTTTATAAAAACCGTTTTATAACTGTGGCACTGGTAATTGAAATGCATTTTGCAAGCACTGTCATGATTTTGTAAATAATAAATGTGGGAATTAGGTACTGTCTCAAATTTTGTGAAATATTAAAAAATTTTTTTTGTCTTTAAAGAACTTGAAAGGTTGTTGCAGTATTCTATAAAATTTTCATAATACTTGTATGCGAGTTTTTTTTCAGAAAATAACTGCTTTTTGAATTACGCGCTATTGGAGATATTTAGTGATAAGCTGTTGACAGCATTGCGTTGCGCATAACCTGCTCTGTAACCACATGTTCTTGGATTGCTGATATCTCATTTAGTTTTCGTGATATTGTTATTTGAATGCCTTCAAAAAGACACCAGAGTTGTGGACAGACAATTCATGGTTCTTCCAGCATGACAATGCGTTCGCACATTCAGCTTTGTCAATTCCTTAGATTTGAGCGAAAAATCAGATTACTGTCCTCCTTCACCCTCCTTATTCGCCAGACCTGACTCCATGCGACTTTTTCTTATTTCCGAAATTAAAATCATCCTGAAAGGACGCCGTTTTCAGACTATTGATGAATCAAAGCAAATTCGTTACAGACTTTAAAGGTCATTCCAAATGAAGCTATTCAAGAGTGCTTCGCGAAATGGAAACATCGCTGGGAAATGTGTGTGAATAGGGAATGGGAGTACGTTGAAGGACCAATAATGTATAAAATTAATAGTAAAGTTTAAAAAGAAAGTTCGGTTATTTTCTGAACAGATAGCTATAAAATATCTACTACCTAAAACTATGAGATACTGGAAATAAATTTATCAGTTACATATGTCTTCCAGAATCATTGAATTTGGGTTCGTAACACAAAATACAAACATAAATCTTTACTGTAAAATATGATGTTTTTGTACCGATTTACGTGACCAGGGCAAATGCCATTTGGATATCTCCCGAGGTAGACCTAATAAACTCCTGCTATATTAGCCGATATTCATGTTAAATAGCTTGTAGTAAACTTAGTCAAGCCCCGTTGGCAAATTGGTTAGAATACATGGATGGCCAAATGAATTTGGCTTCCAAATCGCTACTTGGGGTTGAGCCATTAACGCACAATTATATTAACGACCAAGTTACTGCGTTGCTATCACCATTAGTCACAGGGGAGAGACAATCTAAAATCAAAATTAAGGCACGTGATTAGAGAGGATCATTTCTAGTTACATTTCGACTGATTCTGAAAGAAAAATGTATCGTTTTGTGTTTTTGAAAAAACAGGGAATAAGTGGTTTTTCTATAGTTTATTAGTTATATAAAAAAACTCTGATAATAATGTGTAACAGTGCCTTTTACTTTCACTGTGACGTTAGGGTATTTTGATTTTTATTAAAAAATGCGAAATTACTATTTAATCAAACTTTGATACTTTCTTTGCTATTTATTTTAGTTTCAGAAGTGTTGTGCGTTTCAAAAATATGTAATTTGTCATTCTTATCCAAAAAATGAAAAGTGGTTCTTTTTCTAAACCAAAAAATATTAACGCATTGACTGTACCAAATATCGTAGTAGATAGTATCTAATAAATACTATTATATATCAGTTTACTGCATCTATTAGTAAAGTAAAAGTAATTTCGGTTTTACTGACAATAAAAATATGAAAACTGTATATTAAAGAAGATTAATACTATGTCCGAAAAGTACTAGTTATTATACTATTTTTCGATGATCAGTGGATTCTCAATTTTTTATTTCTTTTGAAATTATGCAAAATGCTAAAAATATGTTTTTTAAGGGATACTAAAAAATTTACACATCCATTTCCTGTATTTTGCATATTTTGCTTATGCTATTGCTATAGGTTTCCGAGTGCTACTGAATTTTCCATGAAATCGGATATTCAAAAAGTAAACTGAAAACCTACACGTTTCAAATACCTATTTATTTTTTATGGGCCTATTTTAGCAATGTAAATAAAATGCATAATTTTTTAGCATTACAGTATTATAAAATGAATAAATTTACTGAGAACATTAATATTTAATAGCCTTTGTCTACTAAGCATTAATTTATTCTATTATTCACCACTTTATATTAATTGCTTTGATACTAAAAAAAAATGTAAGTAATAATCTATTATTAAATAATTCTAATCTTTTTAACCATTATTTGTAATTCCGTGTTAATTTCTGAACCGGAAACTCCTATACAGGGTGTAAGAAGTATGACTGCCATAACTTCAGCATGAGATAGAGTAAACATAAATGAACAAAAAAGTTGTATATTACAGAGGTGTAACATTAACAGTTTTAAAAAAAATACAGCGAGTATTAATATAGGGGAGTTTCATCACAACGTGACAACAGCGCTACACAGCTGATGCACACCATGTGTGCACGCGGCAGACTTGTCTTACGGAAAAATTGTAAACAACTAAAATTGTGAAACATTTAAATAAATAAAATGAAATGTATCGATTTTGTAGTACGAAGATAGTGTTGTGCTTAAATTTTAGCTTGAATTTTAGTAATTACGAATCTCTTAAAACAGGAATTTAACTTTTAATCAAATTATGAATTTGAAAAATATATAATTAAAGTACCTAGAGATTCACGTCGTCCAATTAATCATACGTATTAAAAATAATTTAGGAACTTACCAAAAAGCAAAATTCAATAATTTTTAAACGCACAAGTACAAAAGAACCTACAACATATGCTCAAAATGAGGACTCGCTGGGAAACACCTCAAGAAAAGGAAATAGTGGTACGCAAAAAACACTCCAATACTGTCCAATTCCAGATACCAACTGAATTGCGTAATGCTGGACAGTTTAGTACCTCGTGTTAACCGCCGCGCCGTTGTCACATTGCTCGATATAAATTTTATCGAATTTTAAATTTATTACAACGCTAATAATTTTTTAGAATAAAGTATAAAAAAATTCAAAAAAGTGATAAACATTGTAGGTATTTTATGTTATTTTATGCATTCAGTTATGTCAATATTTCTTAATTAGTCGAACTTTTGTACATCAAGTTGGAGATTTTGATAAATTTTTTCTCGGAAATGGTTGAGTTTATGACCCAAGTCATATAAGGTTTTTTTGTTTATTTTAATGTATTCTATCGTATGTTAAAATTAAGGCAGTTAAACTTCTAACACCCTGTATATTATCGAAGAAAGCGTAATTACAAAGCAATAATTTCATTGCAACTGGAATTAAATCGAATTTGATAATAACCCTGCAGCCTATGGCTGCCCATTAGATATCATTAGAATCGATTTTATTCTGAAATACGTTTCCTACTATTAATATTACAGCAATGTCCAAGTTTACTGAAATTATAGCTGCAGAAATGACGGCTTTTGTACTAGTCTGTAGTAGAGTGGCATTCTTAACTATTGCTTAATAATGGGTTAGATTTCTAGTAAGTGGGGTAAAAACTAGTCCTTCACTGCGACCTTGTGGTCTCTTGTAGTTCAAATTATACATGTTTTATCCAACAGGTTTAGTTTCTCAATAAAGTCAGTGACCTTGTTGGGTGGGGATTTGGACAGATGCTCAGGAAAGAGCTGTATTTATAGATACGCTATACAAAGTTATATTGCAACAAACTATCGCATATAAGTATAAATATTGAGATGAAATCATAGTATGGAGAGCAATTTAAAAAGTTAAATTAAAATTCTACTTGAATACAACACGGTAAAGAGAAAGGTTGAAATAGTTGTTATAAAACTAAGAACAATATTTGATTAAAAAAAATTGTTAGTATTAAATAGGTTTTATGAATCATTAGCAGAGAGTCGGATTACTAGAACAGAATAAATTTCAAAGATTTAAGTATAAACAATATTATCATTTTGGTCAAATAGAGTACAGGCCAAAGGTGTTATTGGAAAAACATAATTAAAATTAATTAGAAATCGCAAGTGACATATATCAAACGAAAGATAAAGTGGCATAGTTTTATTAAATAGTAGTAATAAGAGTTAGAAAAATAAGTAGCAAGAAATATTAAGGTCTAAAGTAAAATTTATATATCAATAAGATGAAAATGTCAGGTAAATGTCAAAATAAAGTTAGATCCACAAGTAATAAAACATTACATATAAAAGTCCAATACAAATATAGAAGTAAAGAATATTTTGAAACATAATTTAAAATATTTGTAAACTAAATAGGATTGTAAATTTGTAAAGTATAAAGTGAAGTGACGTGAAGTGTAGAAAGAAAACGACATTTAAA
Source organism: Anoplophora glabripennis (assembly GCF_000390285.2). Lineage (NCBI taxonomy): Eukaryota > Metazoa > Arthropoda > Insecta > Coleoptera > Cerambycidae > Anoplophora > Anoplophora glabripennis. The sequence continues at coordinate 48,629 of NW_019418492.1, read as the reverse complement.
AAGAAAAGGCATATATGGGGAAAGGCCCTAACAAAGAAAAAAAATCAAGAGTGGGAAAAATAAAAATTATTGATTAGTTACCGAAGATTTTGTCAAAGAGAGGTGTTAAAGAAGTTAATTGGTAAAAAAAACAGATTAAATAGAATTAGTTACCGAGAAATTTTGTCAGAGAGTGGTGTTAAAGAAGTTAAGTGGTAAAAACCAGATAAATAGAAATAGTTATCAAAAGTTTTTTGTCAGAGAAAAGTGTTAAATGAAGTGAATTGGGAAAAACCAGTATATTGGAAAACAGTAAGAAAATTAAAGTTAGACAATAAACAGAAAGGAAGGTTAGTAAGGTGAGCCACGAAAACGTAAGGTGAGCCACAAACGGACTCAAAAAGTCCAGTTGCTTAAAGAGGACCGATCCCAAGAGGATTCCAGCAGCAGGTTCCGGAAATCCAATGAGGGTAGAAAGACGAGGATTCCAGCATCAGGTTCCGGAAATCCAGTGAAAGCAAAAAAGACGAGGATACCATCAGCAGGTTCCGGAAATTCAGTGAGAGCATAAAGACGAGTATACCATCAGCAGGTTCCGGAAATCCAGTGAGAGCAGAAAGACGAGGATTCCAGAGCAATATCCAGGCCGAGTACACGTGGGAAGCCAGTCAACCATTGATATATTAACAAGGCATACAGAAAGTTACCTTTTTTTGTGCACAAAGTAGTCCAAAATCGAATACGAAACCGTCAAAAATAGATTGAAAAATATAATCAAAAAAGATCATAACACACAATTTTCATATCAAATAAATTTGATTTTACCATTTGAATAATTATCAAAACTTGGCCATTTTAAAATTTAATAGATATTAATATTAGCAATAAGCTCAGTAACACATTGAATAAGAAATTATAAGATCAAAATTTAAATTTTACACTGTAGGCAACCAACAATACATAAAAATAAATCAAATTGAATACACCTAGATAAAATCTTTTTCAATGTGTTACAAAAGTATTGTAGGATAATTCTAAATATTCCTTAATTGTATTTGACATTTCACAGTGGATATTTATTGATATATAAAAAAAATTATAATAAATAAATTAATTTCTAAATAACATATTTTGTTTAGTGTGGTGTGTTGTGTGGTTTCCTGCTGAGTTTGTACCTTAATTTGAACTCACTACTGAGAAGGGTCGAAAGCTAGCCAGGGAAAAATAGACAACCAACAGTGCAATATAAACATTTAAACAAACATATTACATACAAATTACATCAGTAATAAATAAATAAATAAATAAATTTTTTTGGCGCATACAAAAAGACATATTCATACCCATAACAATATATAAAATTCATTATCAGTATAGGAACTCACCTTGAGAAAGGCCTGCTTGCAGACCAGTTTGCGAGCCATAGACTGGATTTCGCTGCTCATTTCCCTGTCGTATTTGAACCGAAAGAATGAAGCAGAAGGTATTGAATATACATCGACGGCGATATATTGCGTCGTGTAAGGACCGCCTTAGTCCTGAGCCCTCTCGCTATCAGTGCCTTGATCTCCTTTGCGGCGGGACTCAAATGTCATCCCGCCGCTGGGCCTAATAAATAGGGTCACAAGTACGGACGTACGTACTCTCAATCAATAGGTCGTGCTTTCGCACATACATTTGCCGGTGGCGTTTCGGTTCGAGGCTCACAAGGGACGATTTCTACAGGCAGTCCTGAAAAAAATAAAATTTTTAATTGTTTTTAGTTTAAATAGGTTCATAACTTTTTAAATTTAGGTAAAGTATCAAACTTAGTAACAAATTTGGGAATTTTGATGGCAAAAAGGAGCAAGAGAAAGGGTATTTAAAAAAAGCAGAATGTCGCTCACTATTCTTTGCGGAATGGGCAAATTGAGCAGCGCAAGTAAATTTTAACATTTTTCTCCTTTCACTTATTTTCGAGATAAATTGACTTTTACAATCACCTAAAAAGTTGTACTTACCTGAAAACATTTTAAGTGTTCTACATAAAGCAGTTTATATCTATTAATTATATTATTATCATTAATAGATAAAATTAACAGCAAGGGGCGAAGAGTGGAACCCTGAAGTATTACAGAAGTTGCAACATGATCGAATATATAATATCCAATAAAATTAAAGAAATTCATTAGTTTATAAAGCAAAATCCTGTAGTCGATCTTGTCAAGGACTATTGAAGTATCTGTATATCCACCTGCTCTCTATTTTGAAAATAGACACAAAAAAACATATGTAACGTATTCTGTTACAAACTCATGTTGGTATGGAGAAATTCAGTTATGAATAGATGAATAGATACGATTATACAAAGCTTTTTCAAACTTTTGAAAACTTTGAAATAATTAATGAAAATTCAGGGTGGCCAAATGAAAACGAAAGAGAGCCATTTTCAGGAACTACGTCAAGATTATCGAAAAACGCTCAGACCCGTCGATTTTAGATTAAAGGGGGACATTCTTTGCTGGTATTTTTGACTCCGCCACTTTCACCCCCAAGCAAGGGTAAGCATCACCACAAAATATTTAAATGGCATTGGGGGTCGAGTACCTAATATTTCTTTTGAAAGCTCTTACAATTCTCTTTACAACAGACTTTAAATTTTATAATTCCTCCCAATACTTTGATGAAAAAAATTTTAAAATTAAAATTATGTTTAGTTGCTTACTTACTACTTAGTTGATTAAATGTTCAAACTGATGACCGCTCGTTTCCATATAAGAATAAAGATTTTGTTCGAAACGTTGGCGCTCATTCCGAAGCATTTCCGGAGTGATTCGACGGCATTCGTCGACGATTCTTTGACGCAAATCTTCCAGCGACACTGGCTGTGTTTTATAGATTTTACTTTTTAGGTATCCCCACAAAAAGAAATCAAGGGGCGATAAATCCGGTGATCGTGGAGGCCACTCAATGCTGCCTCTTCTCCCAATCCAATTC
>NW_019418492.1:15059-45003 GCF_000390285.2 Anoplophora glabripennis | reverse complement strand
GCAAGAAATACTAAATTTATACCATTGGCGTACTTAACTCGAATGACTGACATTTTTACCGTTACTAATTGTTTGTACATAAGTTTCAACTTTAAAATCAAAATTCTTAATAAGTATTGGGCGGAATTATAAAATTTAAAGTCTGTTGTAAAGAGAATTGTAAGAGCTTTCAAAAGAAATATTACTCAACCCCCAATGCCATTAAAATATTTTGGGGTGATGCTTACCCTTGCTTGGGGGTGAAAGTGGCGGAGTCAAAAATACCAGCAAAGAATGTCCCAATTTAATTTACAATCGACGGGTCTGAGCGTTTTTCTACAATCTTGACGCAGTTCCTGAAAATTGCTCTGTTTCGTTTTCATTTGGCCACCCTGTATAAGGTATGCTCTTTATATAAAAGAAAATGTCGCCGGTGCATAAGAAAATATTGTTTCAGATATTTTTGAAGTGAAAGTACTACTTTGAAGGGAGTTACTAGCTCATTTCTTACCTAATTTTTTGTAGATCGTAATAAATAAGTAAGTAAATACATTGCTAGAGAGGTTTTGAAAAATTAAGAAATTTTAAATTAATTTTAAAGGTATGTCGTTGTTTTCCCCCCTTCTTTCTTTTTATTTAGCTTGATAGATTCAAATTTCGTTATTTATTTGTGTACTTATATATATCTACAGGGTGTTTCATCGGAAACTGCGTCGATTGATATCTAGAGGAAAGTACTGCTCCGAAAAATTTGAAAATTTGGAAACATGGCAATGTTTCTGGGGCAATCACAACTAAAATATCTTGAACTGTCCAGCATTTGCGGTCATACGGGAAGTCGACTACAACTTCGTTATTTTAAATGGGACACCCTACATATTTTACTTTATTAAATATTCCCTATACCTAGGAGTTGTAGATTTTGAGATATTAATTAAAAAAAAAATTGATTTTTGGTCCCTGTGAAGGGCATAGGTAACATTAAATTATGGTATACCAATAAATTAAAACACTTAATACAAGGTGTTTCATTTTTGCTGTTACATTTTGATAACTTCAAAGAGCTATAACTTTGTTAACTTAAATTGAACACCTTGTATTTTTTTACTCTGTCGTATGCAGAATGAAAGCCATATCAGCATTGTTAGGCTTTCCGTTACTATTTTTAGAGATATTTGCAATTTTGTATTTTGTTGACACTTTTTCTCGTAGCACACCTGTTGTCAAATTCTCCATGACCAGAAACACTCCAAAACAATTAAAATAACTTGAAATTTGTCAAGTTAGGTAGTTGTCAAATTATTGTTATGTCAGTAATAGTTTTTGCTGAAAATTGAAATAAAAATTCCTGGAGATCGTTTAAATTATACTTACTTATGGGGATTATTTTAATTTGTTTATTATTTATGAAAAAAACAGCAAATTCTCTACATATTCTAGAAATTACTTTGTAATATTTTCCATAAATAACAAATTAAAATAATCCTCATTAGTATAATTTAAACGATCCCCAGATATCTTAATTAAAATTTTCGGCAAAAACTATTCAGACAACAATAATTTGACAACTAACTTGACAAATGTCATGTTTTTTCAATTGTTTTTGGAGTGTTCGTGGTCATGGGCAATTTGACAACGAGAAAAACTGTCCAAAAAATAGAAAATTGCAAATATCTCTAAAAGTAGTAACGGCAACTCTAACAATGATGGCTTGAAAGGAAATTTCAATCTGCATACGACAGAGTAAAAAAATATAGGGTGTCCCATTTAAGTTAACAAAGTTGTAGATCTTTGAGGCAAAGATGGAACACCCTGTATTTACCATATTATAGAAAGTCAAATTCTCTTTTCGCCAATATATGCATTGTAGAAGTTACAGTTTCGATTTTTTCAGATATTTGCGGTTTTCTTACATTCACATTTCTTACAGAGTATTACCTACGTTAAAAATATCAGCAAATGTGCCGTGAAAGGCAAATATATTGGTACTGTCATTATTCTGTCAGTATGAAAATAAGAAAAATGCAATATAATAATTCTAATAAAGATATTTTGAATTTATTTTATATCCCTAGCACATTCACTATGAATCACAATTGTTAGCATCATTTCTATGATTTGGTATTTTGCAACATTTGAGGAATTGGACACGAATGAAACTCGTCGAGCTACATACAATAATTGCGTTTTTTGCAGAACATTGATTATTTTTGTTTTTTTTTCATAATTACATTAATTGCATCTTTTAAATAATGAGGAAATATATTTACAAAAAAAATAATAATGTTTTCTTGCAGTGAGATGCTATTATTAGTAACTGCAAGTATAATAAAGAGTAAATAATTATCCTTTCATTAAAAAAACAATGAAATGTTTGTTATTCTTTAAAAACATTAAAAATTAGAGAAAAATTCTAAGAAAACCAACTGAAATCATTTTAGGAATTGTTCTGTTTCAGTTGCAAAATAGCAAATCACAGAAATTCAGCTAATAATTCTGATTCTATTAATGTAAAATAAATTTAAAATACTTTTAGAATATTGAATAACAATACCGATATTTAAGTTTCCCAAATGTAACGTAATAATGAGGCACTTAGTATAATTTTCTTCAGGTGATTTTGATAGTGGAAAGTAGTCTAATGTTCTTTGTGTATTCCGAAAAGCAAGTGAAAGCTTCAAGAACAAAGAAAGATATAAGGAATTTTCGAAACGCTTGCATCTGTCAAAATTTTTATTAAATGGCGATTATCTCGAAAACGGTCAGATTTATAAGTATAGGGAAGCTTTAACATTTTTGATTTATTTTTAATTTATCTAATAATAATGCAATAATATATAGGGTGTTCCATTTAAAATAAGGAGGTAGATGGTATAACCGGAAGTGCTACAACAATGACAATCCATTTCTTCTTATATAAAGTTTTCTGCTTCGTGACCATATAATTTCTTAAATAATAATTATTAATTTACTGGGAGAACAGAATTAAATAATTTGTTGTTGTTGGAATGGGTAAAAAAATCCAAAATGGATTCAAATACAAGAAATTTTAATTTGTATATAAGAAAAAATATTATAATCCATCGTTATTATTGTTTTTATCTGAAGATGGAAAAAATCCCGATAAGATCGTAATAAAAATTTTTTTATAAAAAATTTGTTTTACAACAAATTATTTAATTGTGATCTGTTCTCCCAGTAAATTAATAATTACTTTTAATTTTATACACATCCGTAAAAACTTTATTCATCAAGATAATTAAACAATTTTTTTTATTTTAAATGACATCGAAAACAGCTTCATATGATACTTCCACGTCTTTTAAGATGGCGAACCAAGGCCTATAATTTTCTTTATACCCCTGAATTTCAATATAAAATAAATTTTGATTCAGGTTATAGGGAATTAAGTACTTTGCTTATCGTTTTTCATGTCCTCTTTCCTTTCTCAACATGTACGGATACTATTATATAGAGTCAAATAAATTAAAATATGACAGGTTGAACAATTGTTAAAGGAAAATATTCAAAGAAACAACCATTTCTATCTTTAACAATGCTTATTAGAAGAAAGTGGATTATTGTCAAAGCGGTAAGTTAATTGTTTCACTTGCACAAACGCAAAGGATTTTAAAGAGCAACACATAAATGAGATTTACAGATTCAAACAGGGGTGTGTACTGTGTATGTTCCCGGGAGTTCAAAGAGCTATATCTCATTAAGAGCAGTTGCATTTATCTTGTATCAAAGGACAAACTTTAGCAGATCCAACTTGAATAGTTAAGCAGTCTTTTGAAACACGTAAATCGAATATTTAGAGATGAGTATACTGTTATATCGTTTTTATTTATGCAAAATGCAAAAGCTATTCTTGACAATTAAAATATGTCTGTGCTTTTTAAAAATTGTAATTTGCAATTTCTTGTATCTGAAACATTGTAACTTGCGTATTATATTCGCAGGCGTGAGCATTTAAGAACTTGCCAAATTTACAATTATCTATTTCTTTCCTATAGCAGAATCAAAGGCAAATATTATTTTGTGAGGTGAAATAGAGAAAGAGAATATTTGTGATAGTCTGTGCCTAAACCTGCTATTTCCTTAAGTGGATTTTTCAATAGGCCTGCAAACTACAAGGAACATCTTTTGTGATATAAAAAAGGCTTTTCTCAGGAGACCTAAACCAAACACATCTGTGGCAAATATTATATTTATGTTAAAAGAAATAGAAAAGATGAAAATCGATTCATATAATTTTCTCTGCATACACCGTGTCCACCTAGTGCGCGTAAGTCCAATATATAGGTTAATAAAAGATATAATTTAATTTTTTTTCTACAGAGTTGCCTGCTCTCCTGAGCTGCACAAAATAAAAATATATTCAGTATTTCTTAGGCAGGTACCAACTTAATTTTTTTAAATGGAAACCTATATTGTTTATAGCATTATCGAATTCTACGTGAAAAATTAACGGGACTTTGTGTTATGATCCCTATTAAAATATTGATAGTTTTCGAGATAATCGATTTTTCATTTTTTTTCTTGTTTCGTCACTTCTAGTAGTTGACAGAATTATGATAGTATGACAGCTAGAATTTTTTTTTTTCAGGAACTGTAGAGTGAAGACGACTCTTTCAAAAAACGTATCAAAAGTTGACCTGCGATATACAGGGGAAAAAAAAATCATGCCAAATCTGATAATTTAAAATTTGAAAAATCTCGACTTTTTCAAATAGAACACCCTGTGTTTTATGATTTCATTAGATGCCTTTCTGTTGACCTTAACATTTTTTAATAGCTTTCCCTACACCTAAGTTGCGTAATTTTTGCAAAAACCCCATTTTTTTGTAAAATACCGGATTTGCGCCCGTTTCCTTTGTCGGGAAAAATATTGTAAGGGTATTTATTTTTATTAAATTTATTAGTTGTCTAGCTACACTATTTAAAATAAAAATTAATAACTGAAAAATTTAGATATTTGAATTTAATAAATAAGTCTTTTTGGAAAGTTACCATTTATTTGTAAATAAAATCAAAAAACCATAAAATCGCTACAAGTGATTAAGAATTAGCAAAATATGGGAAATGTTTGCTAGCAGCACGTATTTACAAAGCAAATAATCCAAATTTACAGAGATTCCCACTGTTTTGAAAATGTGAAGGAAAGGTTTGAATGAACAGCAAATGCGAATTATGAGAAAACTACCAGGAGACATGAAAGTAACAACGATAATATTTAGTTTAAAGTTGTGGCGTCTGCTGTTGAAAATCCAAATATTAGTGCCAGGAAATTAATAGTAACCTTGGAGTTTTCAAAAGCTTGACAAATAAAATACTGAAGAAGTTTCATCCATATCATATTGAAAATCAAGCATTGTTACCGGAGTTAGGAAAGTTATTAGTGAAATTGGAGATTAAATAATTTGGATGAATATAATTTTGAAAAAAGAATACTCATAGTCGCAAGCTAACTTAAAATGGATGGACATTTCTTAACATTTGAGGCGTTATAGTTAGAAACTCGTTTCGAATCTTTTCTTTTAAATTTTGAATATCCGATGGTGATACTTCGTATACTCGCTCCTTGATATAACCCCACAAGAAAAAGTCCAGACTATTTAAGTCAGGCGAACGTGCGGGCCAAGGAACTGGACCACCACGACCTAACCACTGGTTTGGATATACGTGATTTAGGTGATGAAACTTATACTTCTTCAATATCTTATTTATCAAGGTTTTGGAAACTCCAAGGTTATTACTTATTTTCCTGACACTAATATTTGGATTTTCAACAGCAGACGCCACAACATTAAACTGAATATCATTATTGTTACTTTCATGTCTCCTGGTAGTTTTCTCATTTTCTCAATTCTCAATTCACCATTGCTGTTCTTTCAAATCTTTCCTTCACGTTTTCAAAACAGTCAGCACGTGGAAATCTCTGTAAATCTGGATTATTTGCTTTGTAAATACGTGCTGTTAACAAACAATTTCCATGAGCTTCTCCTGAGGCAAACACCATTTTCACTAATTCTTCTTTTGAATAGTTCATTGTATGCACGTTTAGGTTTAGTACTTTCTCTGAACTCGCACGTGATTATTCAATAGAAGACGAAATGACATGTAAACTGATTGTCACAAATTTTATTGCCTGACAGGCGCTCACTGCGTTTTTCCCGACAAAGGAACGGGCGCAAATCCGGTATTTTACATAAAAAACTACGCAACTTAGGTATAGGAAAAGCTATTAAAAAATTGTAGGGTCTACAGAAAGGCATGTAATGAAATCATAAAACACAGGGTGTTCTATTTGAAAAAGTCGAGATTTTTAAAATTTGAAATTATCAGGTTTGGCACAATTTTTTTTGCCCCCTGTAAATCGCAGGTCAACTTTTGATACGTTTTTTGAAAGAGCCATCTTTCCTGATTTTATAGAATTTTATTTTAATTCTAAAAAGTATTGAATTTCAGTTTTTCAAAAAACAATATACAGCATGTTTCTGCGTTCCTTAAAAAGGTTTATAGGGGGCACGAAAATGAGCAACTTTTATTAAGCAACTGTTGGTTTAAATGCTTCTGTATTCCAGAAAGTTAAGAAAATTAACCATAAATGTAAACCGACCCTGTGCATCTTGTGCAAGTGCACGGTCAGAATGCTTCGGACACACTACCTGACTTCTTCAATCAAGCAAATCTGATGGTAGGTCAGTATATCTGGTGTTTTTTAGTTGTTTGTTGCAGTATTATTTAGGCGGGGTATAAAATGTTTTCTGATCAAGAACTAGCAGATATGGTGTACTAGCAGCCTCACCTTTTCAAAGAACGCACTTATTTCAGAAATACCCTGTATATTTTGTGTAAGTTTAACTAAAACATAAAAAGAGTAAAGAGGTGCCAAAACTCGATTGGCAGAAGCGTTTTTTTAAATAGAATATTTTTTCAATACTTACTGATTTACCATGGTAATGAGATGAAAACATTTTTGGAACCGCTGATTATCACCATATCCATTAATATGTTGTTACTTATTGATGTACCATTTTAGTAAGTTTATTCGCACTTATAATTTAACACACTACAGGCAAACTTTTTTTTCAGCATAATAAAATATAATTAAAATAAGCATCTACAATAATAAAAGATTTCACTTAAATATTTGTTTACTAAGAATTCTCAAAATAACTGGACACACATATTCTCCTTTTTTAAGTAGTATGTAACTCGGAGACAATTCCAGAGGTTCTGAATAAGTGTTCACAACTTTTATTATTATTAATTTTAATCACCGTCTTTCAGTTTCTATAATTTTAATCTTATGTCATATCATCATCGTGTAGGGGTATATATGACACTAAAAACAGTATGTAAGTGTAGATTTTATTTTACACATAAATATAAGTAAATAAATAAATATTTCCAAACAAAAATACTTTAGATAAGTTTATTAATACTTATTTATTTTTTTACATCCTAAACAGTTTATTTGAGGCAAACAATATCCCTTTCCAGAATCTACTTTCTTTCTAAGAAATGGTTCCTCTATATCGAAATATAGTTAGTATTATGGAAAAATTAGTTTGGAAATATCGCTGATATTCTAAGATAATAAACACAAACTAAATGTTGTAAAAATTAAGTATTTTTTTTAGTTAGTTAGATCTTCTTTACGGATATATTGAAGCTTGAGTGAACAGATTTGTTTGACAAAGAGTGTACAAACTAAATACATCTTTTTTTAAATACTCAATGCTTAACTTTATGCTAGCTAGCATTGGAAAAATGGGTTTTGGTTGAAATTTAACGTGAAACCAAATAGGTACTCTAAAAGCGTTTTAGTCACACTTCGTTGCTTAATCTGACAGCTCCCTACTTTTTTTTTGCTCTAACTGCTGTTCCATACCATAGTGTAGTATCAAACAGCAAAGTCAAAAACTAATGAGAGAATACAAAGGTAAGGTAATAATCTATTTATTTATTTTATTATTTAATAACTTCTGGAACTGATGTAGGTAAACATTTGCCTTGAGTGATGTAGGTTCTCTCATTCTCCTAGTTTAGAATATTTAAGGAGAATTCAAATTCAAAACACAAAATGGGTATATACTGACTGTCTCTAAAGGGTCTGTACACCAGATAGTATGGCTCAAAATAAGTCGATTTAATTAAACTTGCCTTAGTCCAAAAATTGATAATAACGGGACTACAGTGTCAAAGTTGAAAAAATAAATAACACTTTCTTTAATTTCTTTCGATTACTTCGAGCTAATTCCGTGAAATTTCGTATCCGTGTTTTTTTGGGATGAGAAATTCGAAACCTTGCCTCTAAAGCTAACCGTTTTCCACAAAAAGGCAATTAAATTTGTAAATGTAAAAAATGTTTAAAAGTTATTTTCCACTCCACTGATAAACGAAATTAGGAGCAATCGTTTATTTGCAAGAAATATGCCTTTAAAGAAAACAGTGCAATTACGTACAATTTATTTTAAATTTAATTTTGCTTATTTAACAATTTTACTGCAAACAGAATTGACAGAGTAAAAAACACAATATCTAAAAACAATCTATCAATCTAACACAATGCAATCAATCTAAACGATCTAAAAATCTAAAAAATAACTAATTATTATTGACCTGTCTTAAAAGATTTGTTTTTCAATCGAGTTGAAAATAACTTTTAAACAAATTGTTTTATGCATTTACAAATTTAAATGCATTTTTGTTGAAAACGGTTGGCTTTAGGGATATTAGCAATATATACTTTTTTTAAGCGGAAAAGTTGATGAAAAAGGTTTTTCCAGCACAAAGTGAAATACACAGGGGCACAAAAAAATTTCGCAGTTTAAATCCGTCCTAATGGTCGCTTGTGGCGCCCTCTAGAAGATATACCTAAATCGTCGATAAATTCGAATTTCTCATCCCAAAAAACCCCGGGATACGAAATTTCACGGAATTAGCTCGAAGTAGTTCGTTATTATCAATTTTTGGACACAGATAAGATTAGTTAAATCGACTTATTTTGAGTCATACTAGATCTAGCGGAACGTAGTACAGACCCTTTAGAGACACTGAATATTCAGTGTTTAGGAAAATATTTGCAAAGTATTTTAATCGTAAAATTGTTAAAATTGTAATTTCAAAATTTAAACAAGATTAGAGGAATTACTATTTTTGTTTAATATTTGCAACATTCTGCAAAAAACAACTCTTTTAGGAAATCTTGACGCAACAGATTTTGTACGTCTTGAATGACACAGTCGTCAGAACGTTTTTTCACTGTCGTTTGTTTTATTTGGACATATCGAGTTCGATCATGGTGTCCGGATTTAAGGCTGCTGTTTTATAGACAATCGCACATTTAGTAAGACAAATACAAAGATGCCTTTAATTTTTTGCCTCGTTTTTAGTAGCGAAAAATCACGGAGAACATGTAAACATCAGAAAATGTACCTGTTCTGTCAATAGTTTTCTAAAAGCATTATGCGGGGTGTGATTATGTTTATAGTACTGTAACAAAAGCCGGGACGCGTGGTAATTTATTTGTTAGTTCTCGGAACGGATGAGCCAAATAGTAAAATATTTCAGTCAATACTAATTATCGAAAAGTTAAGAGTTTTCAAGTAGGTTTAACGTCGCCTCAATGCCGTCCTTCGTAGAATGCCTCATGAAATTTAGGAATATTTTTTAACAAGTTCACTTAGACTGCCGGGGCCATGTGTTGAGCATCTGATATAAAGAGAAAAATCGATATTTCTAATAATGCGCGAAATGCATTCGAAAGAACACGTAGGAATTCAAAGATATTTAAAGTTGTTAGAATGTTGTCAGGAAAATAATAATAGGTCAAATATCTGTTTTTTTGGCGGATTTTCCAAGCTATAAGGATAGATTAAATGAGATTGACTAATCCGTCCCGTATTGCTTTGCGGAGTCACAAGAGGAAGGTACAGGGTTGTTTGTAAGTTTAGCCTCAAAATTATTTAGACAATTGTAAAAATCAGTATATTAGATAACGATTAACATGGCATAGTTATGACAAAGCGTCCCGATATTCAGGGTTCCCGCCAGTAAGATAAGAACATAAACGTCTGGACCCAAGAAATGGGCGTGTCGAAGCGAGGTGTCGATTTCAGGAGAGATGTCCGAAAAACAGGCAGTATTTCCTTGGGTTTCACATTGAGCAGTCTACTTAGTTTTAGAGTCTCGGGTTAATTTAATAATAATGGATAAAGTCATTCCAAATTTTGCTATGGATCGCGCATTCCCTGAATCTCGGTATGCTATTGCGTGTCAATAAATTAATTAATAATAGGCTTTTTTTCGCGAGTGAAGTCGTATGTTGTAGTATGTGTAGTATGAGTGAATATTACGTTTTTGCGAGAATAGTCAGTCATTTAAACTACTATGTGACGTCACAAGTTTAGATCAAATGACTGAACTCTTCACCCTTCAGCTGAATATTCTGTTGGTGTAATCAACTAGTATTGTCAGCCGGTAATTTAACCTTTTTCTTTTTGACATTTTGTTTGAATGAGGATAAAAATCGTTCAGCAAAATGATGGATTCTGATACGGCTGTGGAAGTGGTCAGTTTAAATTTAAACTTCAGAGGCACAGATGTTTTAGTATAAGTAGACGTTGAAACAGCAAATATTGTACTTAATGGTAAGATTAATTTTTTTATATGGGACATATTTGCGATCCACTTTGCTTCAGGATTATCCTCTTTTTTTTTTGTGACCTAGGCCAGAGCTAATATTGGTGGAATCATTTGTAATTCAGGTCTTTTTCGTATGAACTACATAAAAAAACGACCTAACCTCTTTCTAGTTTAATTTTTATAAAAAATTTAAAAACACATATATAGGGAGCCTTGAAGCAAAATGGGCTGTTTCTAGGCACTATTTTAAGCACCTACTTTCAAATCTTTCCATTCCATTCTTCTGGATCTGGAATAGAGAATATGATTCTCTAAACTTATAATATAAATAAGGACATCATCGTCCTCATTCCACAAAAATATCAAAAAATATAGAGCCGTGTCACAATTTCTGTTTTGTAGCCAATGACATAAATGACCAAATTCCATTCTCTTACGATAACGATTATGTCGAATATTCGCATATCTTGCAACATCAGAATATGTAGATTCTTTTCACGCTTTTTAAATTTGCCACTTAAAAATATTCCAAAGAAAGCATTGATATATTCCTTCAGTTTTATTTGAAGCAAATACCTACATATATTATATAGTGAGATAACACCAATTCCCACAACACTAGATTACTGGAAGCAAGAAAGGATGACAAATTATGGTTACTGGTTAGAAGTTACAACCCATATGTCAAAGTCGTCAAAGTACATATGACAGGCTGCACCACTAAATAGTGAATATATACATTTTCGTGATCTGTTCAGGTTAGACAAGGTTAGAAATAAGATTAAAAGAGATAGAAACAGTAACTACAAGTCATACGTATTCACCAATATTCACTCGCGAAAAAAAGCCTAATGTTGTTCGAGCCCGTTCTGTCGCTATTTTGTTTGTTTGTCTTGTTTTTATTGTTATTAAAACCATTCCTGGAAGTTTTGGTGTTTCTTTCTTGTTCTTCCAAATTAAGTGTCACCTTATACAACCAACCACTGGATTACCTTGTGCACGAGCGACATACGGTAAGTGTCTGGTATTCATTCTCTGAACGTACAACATTTCTAAGTTCCCACATATTAATTAAAGTATAATGATAATTATAAACTCCCTTTCGAGAACTCTTTTGTCAGTTAACATCGTTATGATACTGGTCATAGCGGTAAAGGTCATAAGTAAAGAAATTACTTAGAAAAGGTTACAGTACCGTACTGTAAGTTCAACAGGCATACAAAACTGAGGAAACGTAAACGTACGAGGTAAAAATATGCTTTTTTTTTCTTATTTTGATTGTATTGTCAGTTGTCTTATACCCTGAAGAAATATTGTATAACTGGCATAGTGAAGAGGTATTGTTCCTAACTTGCTTAGGTTTTCTAAAATTCTCGACAAAATATGAAAATTGCGCATACAAACGTCCGCTTTAAATGTTCCTTTATTTGATGTTCGATATTCGTAAAAGTTTGTCTCGAAATTTGGAATCTGCATATATCGGCTATCAGCACCCCTCAAATTGTCGTGACATTCGTGAACCATACATCTATGTCCACTAAAAGTTTAAGCTTGTTTTAAGCAGCCTATTTTAAAAATATTAATTAACATTATTAAATGCAGTGTGATGAATCCGCTCCAATTTTCTCGTTTAATATTAATCGTACTGAAAAAAGTCAAGAGAAAAAAAAACTTTTAGAATTAAATTATCTGTGCACTGATAGTGTATAAGCCATCAAAGTATGAAGTATAAAAAAATACTGGGTGAAACAAAAAGTGGTTATCCCTACATTGTCCCTTATCCCGTGAGTGAATGTGTTTTATTGATATTCATTTCAAAATAAGGCTAAATACCTTCAGATGTTCAGGAGAAATCTATATATTTTTAAGATACTTTATTTCAACGTTAATGGGCTATAACTGTATTTTTACCTCTCGTTTCCGGAGTATAGGTTTGTCTTTGGATATTTAATAATCACCCGAAATATCGTTTCGGAGTTCTTCCATAAATCAGATTACATTATAGTTTATAGAATAAAGTTATACAAAACTGACACTACAATAATATTCAAAGGACTTACGGGTTGTTCTAGATTAAATCCAGAATCACAGTGCACTCGATTTAACCCTACCGCACTCTATTAATTACATTTACACAATACCCTTCGTATACACGGAAACGATATGGTTAAGGGAACAAGGAGTCTTATGAAGTGGTCGCGTCGTTACCCGCCAACCGTGCTGAGACAATGTATTCGGGAGTGAAAAGGAAATTGTCACGAGAAACAAAATTATCGACATTTTCTACGTAGTGCGGTACCTGCATAAATCTATTTGGGAATATTGCAATAAAACGGATTGTTATTTGCGAAACGGGTTTCGATCAGCGGCACCGAAACGGTGGATCCCGGAGGAAAAAAGTTAATTATCGCAAACGAAAAATATATACAGGGTGTTACACGACGTACTGTACAAACTCAAAGCGCAAGTTCTGAGGTTCTAAGTACGAAACGTCTTATAAATAAAGGTCTATATCTGTATGATTATCGAAATCAAGACAAAGTATAAAATATAATAAATTTCTAGACATATTCTTATCTTTTTTTTGTCAAGGTTGATTGTCAGAAATAACACACCGGCAATAAAATAATTACAAAATAAAAATAATAGAGTCATCTAATATAGTGAAAGTGTCCTTCCTCAGCATTATGAAGAATGGATCGAATGGTCGTTCTTAGAACATTCAGATTATTGCTCACTTAGTGACATTTATCAATAATTTTCTGTATTAGTTTAAGTCTAGTATTAATTGGTACGTAATAGGAGTGACATTTGGTGACCTCGATGGTCAAGGATGTGGCCTTTGTAAAAAGTGAATTTTTCTCTTCAACGTATACTAACTCCTATAAAGAGTGTTTACAACTTTGGAGAACATTTTTTATGTCGAAGGCATAATAGTAAAAACCTTTAAAACCGCAAAACGGTTCAATAATTCAATTTGTCAAAATTTATTGACAACCCCTGGAATCGTTCCCTACAGAGCTGAATAGCTGTGGCTGTAACGCGCCGTAGGTTTTTTTGCGTTGTTTTTTTGTAGTAAACAAAAAATGCTAGTTCAATTTTCTAGGTTTCCGTCAGTTCCACCCTAGTTTTCATTGTGGAAACGTGTTTCCTTTACTGTTTAAGTTTCAAACAAAAATATCGGTGAACGAATGTTTAAGAGAAAGCGATTTGTTTCCGGGTTGTTATTTTTAACTGTTTTCCTTTTGTGAATATATAATATAATACATAAAAAGTAACAATAAATTAAGGGTAACATAACTGAGTTAATTGTAATTGTACTATATTTATGTACACAGATTTGTGTAATCACTTATTTATAGAGCCAGCCGAATTATCTAAGGCTATGAAGTCAGCGGTTCTAAAAATGTTGTTTCATCTTATTATGATGTAGAAATTAACAAAATTCAAATAACTTCTAGGATTTTGTAAGCCCCTTTGTATATTTCTTTATTTTATAATGACTATTCTGCTATGCAATGGGATTGAGAATTGCATTTTCATATTTTAAATAATGTTTTTTTAAATCGTATCCGTTTGGCTTGAATTCCATAATATTGTACTTGAATTTTATGTTGGATTGATAGACAATGGTGATGATATTGATTGTCCTAAATTTGTGTAAATTTTAAGATCACCAAATGTATTATTTGACGTGAAATCTCTCACATATCGTTAAGCATTTTTAGACTGATAACATATGATATATTTATTTTTTGCATCAAGTTTACTCTTTTCTACTTGAATTTCATTGATATATTGGGAATTTAAAGTTTATATGTAATATAGTCTATTTTGGGATTTTTTACTCTACTTTAAATATATTAATCTAATATAAATTCAAAAAATGTTTTTATTTACATTTTTGTCAGATGAAATCGAACTATGTTCTTCAATACCAGAAATCTAGGTATCCAAAAGATATATAATCCCACAGACAAGACTCCTAACTGCGAGAAACAACTACCTACTCTATGCCAACTACTTCAGAGAAAAAAATGTGATTTTTATAAAACTTTAACGGGCAAACCAGTAACTTTAGGCCCCTTATTAAGGCTTTTGTGCCTACAATGATCCAAGGAATTACTTCTTTAATTTATGACATGGAATTAAAATAGACTCTGTATACAGGGTGTTCCAGATAGACCTTCAATTAGACGTTTCTGGAAAACTACGCGTACTGGGATTCTGAAAATTTATGTGTGGGGGTTTCTCCTAATGTTCTATCGATTAAAAATATTGTAATCGTCGTGGAACTTCCGGTTCTACCGGAAGTAGACGTCAACTCGCTTATTTCAAATGGAATGTAATATTTTTTATTTAATTTTTGTATTCTATATCGAATTTTAAGGTAAGTTTCGTAACCTTACTTTATCCTTAAACTCAATCGTTTTTGAAATATTTTAACTTTTTCAAAATTTTTGAAAAAAACATACCTACACTTAATCGGTTCTATCTCCTTCAATTTTTAAGATAGGAAGCTGAAATTTTAGATGGTTAATACCAAAACGTGACCAAATATCTGGAATATTCGAAAGTTGGTGCATGTTACACAGGGCGTCTAAAAAACTCGGACCAATTGTGTCAAATTGAAAGTTTAATAACTCGCTTATTTTAAATAGAACACCCTGTGTTTTATAATGCCAGTAGATGCACCTGTTAATTCTCTTTCCATTGGTATAAGCATTCCCTATACCTAAATCCCACCGATTTTGAGATATTTGAACATAAGTACAGAGACGAATATAATCCGACAGTTAGCTGTAGGTTGGCTGTGGAAAAACATTTAAATGTCACCAAGTGTCATTACTTATTTAGCAGATTTGCTGTCATTGCTGTAAAGCGAGTTTGTCGATTTTCCAAGTGTTTTCAATAACAATGGCACACTCTGGGTACACAGACGACGACTTTTTAAATTTAATTATCATTTACGGGGAGTGTAATAGAATTGTTAGTAGAACATGTCGCGTGTTTGCAGAAAGATATCCAAATAAGCACAGACCAAGTCATGATATGGTCAGAAGACTATTAAAGAATTGTTCTGAGAATGGAAAGTTTCTCCCGAAACATGATAAAAGTAAGACATCAGTGGACAACGAAGAAAATGAAGTAAATGTATTGGCATTTTTCACCGCTTATCCACAGGCGTCAATTAGAGATGCATAATAAATTCACGTCTATCAATAGGAACTATTCACAGAATTCTGAAGAAGCATAAATGGAAGCCATTTTCATTTATGTTAATACACCATTTGCAACCTGACGATTTACCCCGACGTGTAGTCGTCGTGTGTGTACCCAGAGTGTGCCATTGTTATTGAAAACACTTGGAAAATCGACAAACTCGCTTTACAGCAATGACAGCAAATCTGCTAAATAAGTAATGACACTTGGTGACATTTAAATGTTTTTCCACAGCCAACCTACAGCTAACTGTCGGATTATATTCGTCTCTGTACTTATGTTCAAATATCTCAAAATCGGTGGGATTTAAGTATAGGGAATGCTTATACCAATGGAAAGAGAATTAACAGGTGCATCTACTGGCATTATAAAACACAGGGTGTTCTATTTAAAATAAGCGAGTTATTAAACTTTCAATTTGACATAATTGGTCCGTGTTTTTTAGGCGCCCTGTGTAACATTCACCAACTTTAGAATATTCCAGATATTTGGTCACGTTTTGGAATTGACCATCTAAAATTTCAGCTTCCTATCTTAAAAATTGGAGGAGATAGAACCGATTAAGTGTAGGTATGTTTTTTTCAAAAATTTTTAAAAAGTCAAAATATTTCAAAAACGATTGAGTTTAAGGATAAAGTAAGGTTATGAAACTTACCTTAAAATTCGATGTAGAATCCAAAAATTAAATAAAAAATAGTACATTCCATTTGAAATAAGCGAGTTGACGTCAACTTCCTGTAGAACCGGAAGTTCCACGACGATGCCAATATTTTCAATCGATAGAACATTAGGAAAAACTCCCATACATAAATTTTCAGAATTCCAGTACGCGTAGTTTTCCAGAAACGTCTAATTGAAGGTCTATCTGGAACACCCTGTATATATTTATTTAAAAATATACATATTTTGTGTTTAATACCACTGGTTAACAGCGCTGAACGATTACTCACTGTTAAATTGTTATTACCCAGCATTATTATAAACTACAAGTGACAAAATATTTAAATAATGGCAAAGATTTTCTAGTCATGCAATGCTGCATGAGAAAATTGCGATTACTTCCCTTCTATTTCCGCTATGAAATAAAGTATCTATAGAGACAATCGTCTAATAATAATTTTGAAATTATTGTAATAAGTTATGAAATAGCGATTTCAAGTACCACAGAACAATATGGTAAATGTCAATGCTTTGGTATAAAATCACAATTTTGATAAATGTATTATTAAATACCGAACATATATTTTGAAATAGATAAAGAAAATATCTGGAATAATGAACGTCACAGTAGGTTTTCGAAGAAAGAGTTTCCACTAATATAAATGTGTAAAATGAGTTACATCAATATACAGAGTGTACATAAGGGGACGTTTCTCATGAAGAAATAACAGAAAATAGCATGTCGGGTAAATGGTCTCCACGACTTTGCTGGCACATATGCACTCTTTTGTCGAAATTTTCTACGATGCGGCTGAATTTCGTTGATACAACGCCCAATTTCTTCCCTCAAGGCGTGGGTGGTCGTGGGCTTGTTGGCATAAACCTTAGACTTCAGAAAACCCCAAAGAAAAAAGTCCAATACCTTAAACAGCTTGATTTGAGTGGCCAATTCTGATCACCAAAACGGAAAATTACACGACCAGGAAATGGCAAGTAATTGAATTGTTTCTCAAGCTGTATGGCATGTGGCCCCATCTTGTTGAAACCACATCCATTCATTTTGCGATTTAGGCACAAAAAACTGGATTATCGTGTCGCAATAGCGAGCACCAGTCACTGTTATTGCTGAGTAATAACACTTTCTAAGAAGAATGGTGCGATGATGGCTCCAGCTCAGAATCCGCACCAAACAGTGACACGTTGCCTATTTCTCAACAATCACTCGTAGAATTTCTGAACCCCAAATTCGACAATTTTGTAGATTCCATGAAGATGAAGGTAAGCCTCATCACTGAAGATGATTGTTCGAAATGTGACATTATTTAACCCTCAAATGTATGGTATAGCAAACGGTTCCAGAACTTCATGAATGTATCTTTGGGCAATCAATTGGCCTTGGAGAAATACTAGAGGAGTTCTGCTACCTATCCTGATTCCACTCCACTCCATCAATAGCTGTTTCACGTTCCACAGCAAACTCCAAGAACCGCCTTTCCCCTTTTCGACGCCTGACTCGTCTACGACCGTCGTAAACACACAGGCAAAATCTAGATTCGTCAGTATTCCATTCTCCTTCCCAATTTGCCCGTGTATTGCGCCATTCTAATCTAAGGGCACGGTGACTATTGGTTAGATGCAGTATTAATCTCTTAGACTATACGGAACGCATTGTGATTCTATGGCCTATCTCTCTCAAAATCACGCAATCACAAAATGTTTCCTATCGATCCGCAGGTACTGTGCCGATCCTTAAGGGCAAGCAGTTTCAATCTCCTGTCTTTTCGATCTGTCGTTCCTCTAGGTCATCCAGAGCCTCTCCTGCGATGTTACCTATCATTTACTTACCAGCTTCTCCAACAACGAATAATTGTTGCAACATTTTTTTGCATTCGTCTATCGACTTCGCGAAAACCAATTCCCGCCTCATGTAGGCCAATACGACCCCTTTCAAAATCACTCAGTTGATGATAATTCTGCCGTCTTCTAACTCTGGGCATTTTGTCACTATAGCTTAGAACTGTTTCACTTGAATAATAACAACAAACTGACTAAAATACCAGAAAGTAACATTTCGGATTGAAGCTCTGCGTCATTAGTATGTGATTTAATTCGACGAGTTGTATTTTGTGTTCTATTAACTTTAAATATATTAATTATCTTTTTGTTAAGTATGCCCACTATTTATTGTGTATTTGAACGTGTATAAAAATAACATTTATTTCAGTTGCTAGACGAATCAGTTCCAATCCAAAAGAGAAAGTTATACGCAATGCGTGCGCTGATTTCCACCCAAGACATCCCGATAAATCTTTTCCAAAACCTCAGTTTTTAAGAAATAACTTAGTAAAACTAAAAATAACTGGTAGCGTGTGCTCAAAGATCTGCAAAAGGGAAAAAATCACCTTAGCAACAGAATTAAAACGTTATTGTCATACACATTCAAATACAACAGCTTTCAAATAACACAATGACAGCACAATAATAATGGCTCCTTTCAAACAACACAATTTTTCTTTAATATCCAAGGCCTACTATTGCTATGTTAGCTTCTTTTAGTTCCTGCCGACTGCAGATTATTTTCGTTGTTTTTGCTGATTGTTCTAAAACGGCTACTCCAATAAAGAAATGTGACAACATTTTTTATTTAGAATTTGAAGGTTTGTCAATTTATGTTAAAAAATACGGTGTTGCTATTGTTTTAGTAGCTACTGAAGAACACCGAAAAGCATTATTTGTAATTTTTCTTAGTCATGTTATTTCCTACAATTTTACATTTGGAAATACTTACTACTAAATCATTTCAAATAAAAAAGTTGTCAGGTTTTAAAAAAATTCCACTGTATTCCACTTCAATAACTGCAATTCACTTATCTTTTAATTTAATTTAGAATTTAATAAAGAGTTGTATGTATCTAATTCTGCACTTTCTTGCATTTTAAACCTGAGTCCCTAAACCTGCTGTTTAAAGTACCTTTTTGTCTAATTTAATAACGGACCTTCCCTCGGCAGTAATAACCCTTCCTCTTTGAGGGCGCACAGGCTTCAAACTCCCATCATCAGCTAAAGTCGATGGCAAACAGATCGGCCCTAATTAGACTGTTTTAAATTCAGGCCTTTTGTTTATTTTAGGAGTTCGCTAGAGCACACCTCTTTCGTACACATAGCCCATGCTTTTTTTAGGTTAAAAATTTAAACATTAACTTAACAGACTTGTATAGTTTTATTGTATTTATTTTAATTATTATAGTGCGATGTTATTCCTCTTTGTCATATACTCTTACCCTTCTGCTTGGTTTAGCATCCCATAGTCTACACATTCAACTTTCCCAGGCATGCTTAGCTGTTTCGGACAAAATGCTACAAGCCGACTATGATCCTACGAAAACAGTTTCAGATCCCTTTCTAACAAGTTTATACGGACGTTCATTTCCTTTGATGCCTTGGTAACTTGGCGGTATGGTTTAACTTCTGTATTCGCTGAAAGTCCATTTCCGTGCGAAAGCAATACCAAATTAGTTCGAATTTACTTACCTTGACTGTGTTCAATTTCTAAATGTCTACTATCTCAGTATTACCAATATTTTTATGCAGTGGAATGAAACAGAATAATAAAACCAAATTTGATTTTAATCGTAATTAAAAAAATATATGTTAGTGATTGTTTTTTCTAAAAGTTACAATTCGAAATATATGTATATTGGACTTAAAAGGATTCTTTCATTTATCTATCATTCATGTTCAATGAAAAGCCAGTAGTAATTGAAATGAAAACCTGCTCTAGAAGTAAATTGGGGGAGGGGGACAACTTTTGGCCCTAAAAGCATAGCAAAATCTTCAACCCCCTAAGTGGGGGTGCCATCAACAAATTTTTTTAAATGGGAATGGTGGTCAAGTGGGGGGTCATTAGAAAGAGCTTTTAATTCTCTATACATCGATTTTTACTTTTTGAAAATCGATCCATTATTTTAGAAAATATGTAGCTTTGAAAATACGAACAATATTTTTGATGAAAATCGATTTAATTTTGCTTCAAAACGTACGGTATTAGCTTGGTAAATTCCTTCAAAAGAATTCGCTGTTTTTTTTCTGATTTGCGAATTCTTTAGCCTGATTTTGGTGAGCAAAAAATTGTCCGCTTTTTGTTTCGTATTTAGATAGGCCACAAGAAGTTGCTAGATAACTGTCTTGTGACTTGTAGTTGAAGAGTACCAATACTGCCGAGTCTTTTAAATTGATTAATTATGGTGTACTCAATTCCAGAAAGAGTAGAAATTATTGAGCTTTTTTTCAAAAACAATGAATGCGGAAATCGGGTCGCCGAACTGTTCAACCAACGGCATCCTGAGAAACATGCGTCTGGAAAAATTGTTCGCGAATTGGTGGCCAAATTTCGCGAAACTGGCTCCGTTCATAACAAAAAGAGGCAGGTTGAAAATCCGGTACTAAATGAACCTACGGAAATAGCGGTATTGGGGCAAGTGGCAATGGATAGTACGCTGAGTACAATGCAATTGGCTACTGCGACAGGAGTGAGTCGTACAAGTGTCCAACGAATATTAAAAAAATACAAATTCCATCCTTATAAGATTCGGCTAGTGCAAGAGCTAAATGAAGACGATTTTGATCGTCGTTTGCAATTTTGCGAAATAATGACTGAACGAGCGATAAACGATAATTTCCTCTTTAATGTGTGTTTTTCGGACGAGTGTACGTTCTTCTTGAATGGTTTAGTGAATCGCCATAATTGTCGTTACTGGGCTGATACCAATCCAAGGATTTTCCATGAGACACACTCCCAACACCCCCAGAAGTTGAATGTATGGGCAGGTATTTTTGGAAATTCCATTGTAGGTCCTTTTTTCCTTCCTGGAAATTTGACAGGCGATATGTACTTGGATTTACTACAAAATGTCATCGACCCAGCTCTAACAAATATCATAGAGGACGACCCTGCTTACAATGAACACGAACTGATTTTCCAGCAAGACGGAGCTCCTCCACATTACTCGCTCAATGTGCGCAATTACCTAAATGAGACGTTTCCAGGACGCTGGATAGGACGAAGAGGTGCAATTGAGTGGCCCCCTCGGTCACCCGACTTAAATCCTTTAGATTTCTTTCTCTGGGGGCACATTAAAAGCAAAGTTTACAGCACTCCACCTGATACCTTGGAAGATCTGCGAGGACGAATCATTAATGTATGTCGCGAAGTAACACCGCAAGTGCTCCAGAATGTTCGACAACGGTTTGAAGACAACCTGTATCATTGTATGCAAGTTGGCGGACAACATTTTCAGCATTTACTTGACTAATACCGTAAGTTTTGAAGTAAAATTAAATCGATTTTCGCATTTCTCGTCAAAAATATTGTTCGTATTTTCAAAGCTGCATATTTTCTAAAATAATGAATCGATTTTCAAAAAGTAAGAATCGATGTATAGAGAATTAAAAGCCCTTTCTAATGACCCCCCACTTGACCCCCATTCCCATTTGAAAAAATTTAGGGGATAGCACCCCCACTTAGGGGGTTGAAGATTTTGGTATGCTTTTTGAGCCAAAAGTTGTCCCCCTCAGAAACAAATTTGACCTGTTTTTGGATTTTGCCGAAAAGTTCTTTACTACCCTGTAATGCCTTGCGGTACGTTTTCGATGGGCTACCCTGTATATAAATAATGATTGACTATAATTTAAATAGAAAATAGAAGATATAATAGATAGAAACTACTAATTTGTAACAACAAAAATTATGTTAAATAAATACAATAAAAGAATTTCTACGAAAATTTATTTAAATATTGTAACCTATAAATATAATCCATTAACCTATTGTAATTTGTAACAAAATTACAATTTCAGTGTTAGAGGTCAATAAACTTATACACAATAATAATAAACAATATTATTAAATTACATTGCTATACCATACCTTAGATTATACAAGATATAACTTAAAAGAGAATAAAATGATAAAACGGAAACAAAAGATCAGGTAAGTATTTAAAATGTTTGGAAATATACAGGGTATCCCACGGTGACGAGACATTAGACATATTTCAGAGACTACTTCGATTTTAATTTTCAAAATTTGGACAATAGTATTTTCGGACATGCCCTTCTCAACTAAAATAATGGAAACCTATATTTTTCATGGCATTATCGAATTCCACGTGAAAAACTAACGGGACTTTGTGTTATGATCCCTATTAAAATATTGATAGATTTCGAGACAATCGACTTTTCATTTTTTTTTCTTATGTTTCGTCACTTCTAGTAGATGACATAATTATGATTGTATGACAGCTAGAATTTTTTTTTTTTCAGGAAGATGGCTCTATTTGAAAAAGTCGAGATTTTTCAAATTTTAAATTATCAGGTTTGGCACGATTTTTTTTGCCCCCTGTATATCGCAGGTCAACTTTTGATGCGTTTTTTGAAAGAGCCATCTTCATTCTACAGTTCCTGAAAAAAAAAATAATTTCTAGCTGTCATATAATCATAATTATGTCAACTACTAGAAGTGACGAAACATAAGAAAAAAATGAAAAATCGATTATCTCGAAAACTTTCAATATTTTAATAGGAATCATAACACAAAGTCCCGTTATTTTTTCACATAGAATTCGATAATTCCATGAAAAATATAGGTTTCCATTTAAAAAAATTAAGTTGGTACCTGCCCAGGAAAAACTGAATATATTTTCATTTTGTGCAGCTTGAGAAAGGAGGCAACTCTGTAGAAAAAAATAATTAAGTTATATCTTTTATTAACCTAGATATTGGACTTACGTGCACTAGGTGGACACGGTGTATAGGTGAATTTTAAACTATATTTTATGTAGTTTGTTCGTGATTTTGGAGTATAAAATAAATTTATATTTCAACTACAATATTGTGGTACTATTAAACTGATTAACTGTACGTTTACAGATAGTTTTATCATTAAACAATTTGAATACAAATAATGCATATGAATGTAATATCCTAAATACCAATTTTCTAAAATTAAATTTACTTAATCAGTTAATAATAAAAATAATAATTTTCACACTTGTTCGATTTCCATTTTGGGCATTGAAAAATGTTTATTTGTAAATAAAATGAAAACCACTGGGTTTAGGTATAGGGAAACTTTAACAAAGTTACACTTAATTATAATGCAGAATGCGAATCCGTTAAAAAAATTAAGGGTTTCGATTTAAAAATTTCGAATCTTCCAAATTTTCTGAACTTCATATTCGATCATTATTTGACCACCCTGTATAAAAACTGGAAAATTTTCATGTCAAATTCGATAAATTAGATCTTCCTCTACAAAATGTCCAATTTGCACAAAAAATAAACCTACGTTTCGGGGAAAACTAAATTTTGCTGACAGTCTGCATATGTCAATTTTTACTTAAAAATCAAAATATCTCGGAAACGGTCAATCCTAAGTATGGAGTGTGCTATATGTTTTCAACTTAAAAATAGATGCTTTTTCCAAAAATGCAATAATACAGAGGGGGTTCCATTTACAATAAGAAACTTAGTATCGACTTCCGGTATAACTGAAAGTACGATGACCTTGAAAATATTTTAGCTTGGTAGGCCCCACGGGGGCACCATCATAATTTTTAAAAAATCCTTCGGGCGGTTTCTATCGATGGAGTTCGTGGTGGGACACCCTGTATGTCACTAATAGATTCTATTAAGACAATTAAGGAAAAATGCTTTTTGTTTCCCCGAGACCGGGTATTGAAGATGAAAAAATAAATTTAAATTCTTTCATCTTCATCATCAGGTACAATTTTATATACACAAGGCCAGTGACGCGTAAACTGTATTCTTGGAGTCATAAAAAATAAATGCTACGACACTGTCTAAAGTCGAAATAATAATATATTTTCAGTTCTTTGATGCAATTGCAGACAGTCGGATACTTGGGGATAACTAAACTTTACCCTTTTTGCTAAATTTATAACTAAATTATTTTTTTATGATTATTATGTATAATTTTTTTTTTAAAAAACAAGTTTTTGATGACGTCATTTTATTTTCGTTTTCTTCTCAGCAAACCCTTTCATTTGATACCCATATCATGGGAGTGCATAAAAAAATAACTGGTCCGCCATCTTTGGGCGTCCGCCATATTGGATTTAGAGTGACGTCACTTAGCTAACCATGCATTGTCATCCAAACTAAACGTGTATGCAAAATTTCAGTTCAATCGGTTAACTGTTTTAAAATTCAGTTGCAAGATTTGACCCATCGTAACAAGGCAAGTTAAATAAAAGCTTGTAAAAATAAAGCTTGTCTGAACTTTTTTCCCAAGTCTTAATATTCAAATATATATCTCCCTAAAATATATCATCCTGAGTAATTAGCGCTTAACTAGAATCGTTTGCCGTGGAGTTCTGTAATAAATTATTATTTGGCGATCAGTTCCTGCCAAGCGGCTCCAGGATGGCTCGACCTCAATTGATGAATGGGGCCGGAACCTCTACCGATATTGTGTTGACAGTATTAAATGTTTCTCACACCGACACGTCGACAAACATAGGTAAATTTCCTTAATTAAGAAGTGTTTACATTGCAGAACACTTTAATTCTGAAGCGAAGTGTTGGGGTAAACATGATATTGACGTTATAAGAGATTAAAAGCCCCCGTATACATAGATTGTGCGATGCAAGGTCTGGTGCAGTTTTCAGTAAACGTCGCAAGGACTCACAAGAACTTTAACATAAAAAAAAAATATGTCGAGTTCGTTGGACTAATTTGGATTTTAAATGGCATGTTGTTGAGAATTTGAGATATATGTCAAATTTGTATAAAATTTAATTGCTAGAAACTAGAAAAACAAATAATAGATTTATCAAATAAAAAATACGTCTTTTAAAGTATGTGCACAGTTAAATTGTTTTAAAGGGCAATTTTATATTTCATTTTGCGAAAAAAATTGTTCTTGATATAAATTTTAATAAGGTGTAAGACTGCCATAAAGAATTTCAAATTTTCATATAAAGAGCATTCAGAAAATGAAAAAATTTGAAAATATAAAAAAATTGCCCTTATTTTTATCATTCTGATACAATGCTATTAAAGAGAATTGTTAACAGATTTTAAAATTTATAGTGTATCATTTTTAATAGGTCCACGTGATTTTAGTGCCATGTTGCATCAAGTGTCAAATCGTCTGTGATGTGTCATGTGTCAGGAGCGTTCTTATGGTGTTATTAAATATTTGTATTGTTTTATTTTAATTTTGGCGATTATTAGTGATACTATATTGGGTATTCTGTGCTAAGGGATAGTTATACAAAAAATTAAACAATATTTGTGGAATTAATGACTATTATATTTGCTACCGGCATTTACTCAAATTAAATTCTCTTTATAATGTGTGGGCAGATATATTGTACAAAATATGTTCTAAAACGCCGATTTATAAAACATTTTAAAAATTTAGCGAATTTAAGAGATTTAGAGAACAGTTACTCTTTTTTTGCAATGAAGAGATTGTTTTTACAAAATTGTTTGCGTTTGTATCTTCACAAAACATAAATTTAAAAGAGCTTTTCTTAAAAGAAATGTTTGGTTTAAATTTAGGTGTACCAAATTGTCATCAGATCAAAAATAAAATTGTTAAAAGATTTATTATGTTCCGATTAAAAATAGCTTAAAAAATACCAAAAAGCGTGAAAAAAGCTTGCAAGTAAAAGTGTTGCGGGACCTTTATTGTAACAAATACTATCATTAGTATTAAGTATTTGTTTTTGTAATGTAAACCCAACTTTCATTATATGATGTAGATATGCTTAATTTTACTTGCCTAAAAAATAAAAATCATTGTTGCTATTATTACATATTTATCTTCCCCTATTGCACAAATAGATTCTACATTCATACACTATTTAAAATCACTTCTCAAGGGAGTTATGTGGTTAAAATCTGCGCGTAAAATTTATAAGAAAAATACATTTTTACTTATTTTTTGTAAAGGTTACTTTTAACTTGACATTGGATGCAACATGGCACATGGGCGGGATTTAGTCGCTATTGTCGTCACTGTCTTGTATAGAGCCACTGTAGTACATACTTTCTAGCTTTTGGTCTTCAATTGAGATCGGAAAGACTATACCGCCCATGAACTCTGCCACGGGATAAACTATCATTATAATAAATTTGGTTCATTAATTAAAACATTTTGGTAAAATTTTACCAAGTTTAAAACGACACTTATTAACTCTTTGTTCGATGCTAATTTTTGTAACGATGACACAAACATACTGTCACGCAATAATTTTGCTTCTACTGGTCCAAATCTCATAAAATTTTGGTGGTACAGCAGTGAAGGATCTACCTTTCCGACGCACGTAATTGCCAATAGATGGCGTCACTAGAAATACCTATTTTTGAATAGGTAGTCCTGTTTGCTTTGGAATGCACTGATTTCTAGTGTAGTAGTAATGTAGTAGATTTGGATCTAGTCCAAATGGGAGAGGCTACCTATGGCTAAGCGTAAGAGTGGAGGTTTGCATTCTCAATGCAGATGACCAAACTTTATTTTTATTATTATCTTTCAGAAAAAAATATTGGAAGCGGCTCTACTCGTATACAGGGTGTTAAAAAAAGAGTGTAAAAATATTTAAGGAGGTAATAGTATGAACCAAAATAAGCAGAAAAGTCTCAATAAACATGGGTCCGCAAAGTAACGGTTGCGGAGATATGGAATGTTTTATGTTTTTTAGCCCCTTTTTTTATTTTGCAAAAACGTTGTGTATTTTCTTATAATAGTTGGTTGATGTTTAGTGAAATAAACAGTACGTATTTGACAGTTGTTCTCAGTGCACAAGTTTTCTTTCGCTATGGCTGGTTACTCTAACGCAGAATTAACAGACATGCATTTCATGTATGGTCGTGCTAATGGGAACGCCACCGAAGCGCGACGTCTTTATGTTGACGCTTATCCAAATCGCCAGATTCCTTCACAACGCATGTTTGGAAGAATTCACCAAAGATTGCGTGATACCGGTTCCTTGAGCAAACAGTGCCATTTATCCGGAAGACCAAGGTCGGTATCCACTCCTAGAGCAGAAGAAGAAATTCTAGCACTGGTAGAGCAGAATCCAGGTACGAGTGTGCGGAGAATATCAGCCGAGGTAGGAATTAGTGGTCCTCTTGTTTGGAGAATCCTTCACGAGCAACTGCTTTATCCATACCATGTGCAACGAGTACAGGCCTTAAATCCAATAAATGATCATCAAGCACGTTTGGTTTTTTGCCGCTGGTTTCTACGTCATGATGCTGAAGACCCTCGTTTTCTTGCAAACATTCTTTTTACTGATGAGGCCGGGTTCACAAGAAATGGAGTGTTTAATTTTCACAATACGCATATTTGGGCCGACGAAAATCCTCATGCTCTAATAGAATCTGGACATCAGGCACGTTTTTCATTAAACATTTGGATGGGTATTGTAGGTGACAGGTTTCTAGGTCCTGTTGTTTTACCAAACCGATTAACAGGCGCTGCTTACCTCAACTTTCTGCAGAACACACTGTATGAGTTTTTGGAAGACATTCCTTTGAATCAGAGGCAACAAATGTGGTTCCAGCATGATGGTGCTCCAGCTCATTTTTCCATGGCCGTTAGAGAGCATTTACACCAAACTTTTCCACATAGATGGGTAGGAAGGGCCGGACCTGTTTTATGGCCTCCAAGATCGCCTGATCTGAACCCTCTAGATTTCTTTGTTTGGGGATATTTGAAGACATTAGTGTATGGTACTCCTGTAAATAGCCTGGAAGAGCTGCAGCTACGGATTAATCAAAAGTGTCAAGAAATCCAAACCAAGGAGGGTGTTTTCGAAAGAGTTCGAATATCGTTGAGACGAAGATGTCGTGCCTGCTTGGAAATGGACGGAGGGCACTTTGAACATCTTCTGTAACTTTGTTTTTTGTTTGTTAAAAGCTTCCTTTGTCGGTTTATTCCTAATAAAATAAAATGTTTGAAAAACGAATAGTGGTCCATATCTCCGCAACCGTTACTTTGCGGACCCATGTTTATTAAGACTTTTCTGTTTATTTTGGTTCATACTATTACCTCCTGAAATATTTTACACTCTTTTTTTAACACCCTGTATGTTAGACTTATTCCTAGGTCTTTACCATTTTATTACGCAGTTTTGTGCGAGCCTGGAACAATCGAGGACCGACGCTATCGCCCGCGCTAAAAAAAACGTCTCCCCGTAATTACCGGTGCGATTCAGGCGTCCTTCCAAGGCTGCCTGAGCTCGCGTGCGGCTTTAAATTAGGCCAAACCAATCCAAGTCGTCGTTATAAGGTGCGTCTGGCGTTTCGCTTTACGGGCAGGGCAGCCTTGATCGCGGGGCAACATCGATCAGACCTGACGTCACGCCCGGCAGGAGCATCAATCATCGGCGGACTCGGAAGCCCCCAGTTCTTCGGCGTTCGCATAATCGGGCCCAGGACGCCCCCGCGCAGTCACGCGGCCCCCGGAATGAATTTCACATGATTAAGGCCCGGAATAAATGCATCATTTGTTACAGTGAATCAACATCTCTCACGGTATCCTTTCGCTCTCCGAGCGGGGATGCTGAAAGTAAGAAGGTGAGGAGAGTAGCAATGGATGTATTAAATGGAAGCAGAACATTAGCTTTGTTCACGTTTTTTTTTTTTGGCAAAAATGTTGTAATTCATTTTGTAAAAATACCTAGATATATTTTTACCGGCTCACCAGCTCTATTAATAAAGGGTGTTTACTAAAGAAGGAGCCATATTTTAAGGCTAGCTTTCTTGGATGAAAATAAGGTGATTTAAATCAACTTACCTTAGTACCATCTTGCCTCCTAGAGAAGTTATAGGCCCGAGAAATTAGTTTTTTAATTCACGTTTGTGCAAAACCGTACTTATCTTATCAACTTCGACGTCACCTGTTACATGAGTGTTGCACAACAATGAAAAAGTAATATTAACGGTCGGTAGAAGGAAGCGCAAAAAAGAAATACGCCTAGGTGGAGCAATTCTGGAGGAAAGCCTAGTTAGTTGAAGATAAGTAGTTGAAGTGAGGACAGCGCGTAGTGAAAAGTAAGATGGTGGTTGTAGTGTGAAAAATATAGAAGTGGTGGAAAAATAAAAGTGTTTAACCGGTATTAGTTAGCAGGTAATATTCTTTAAGTACTTTGTTGTTAATTGTTCTATGTAATCTTGTGATTGTGATGGTTATGGATGTTTCATGATAATAGTTCTTTGTAAGTTTAGCTTCCATTGCTTTATGCTCAAGGGCATATATTTTTCCAAGGTAAAATTGTTATAATTATACTTAAAGATTGCCCATTACTTATTTCATGTTAAAAATATATGTATTGTCCTGATTGCCAGACATTACAATAACGACTTCTTTGTTTCACATCTAACTTGTTTTTGCCA
>NW_019418492.1:0-11650 GCF_000390285.2 Anoplophora glabripennis | reverse complement strand
TATAGTTCTTTTCATACTTATAGTAGACATAAAAAATTTCAAAGCCTGCCGGCAAGTGTGATAGGGGGAGAGTAGGGCAAGACAATTTTTAAATGTTCGTAGAAAATAAATGTTACAACAGCTAATTTATTTCACAAATCATAATGCTCTTATCAGGTATACTCATCTAGCTAAATTGAATACAAAATTAATGAGAAACAAAGTGATATTAATTACATATTTTCAATTCAATTTAAAAGTTGCTCCACTTTACCCTAGGTGGGCAGGATCTTGAATCGCCAGACATGGGCCCTGTGTTGCCGATATGTAAAAATATTCCCTAAATGAATAATTGCTAAATTAAATGAAACTAATTTATTCAGATATTTACGTTTAAAATATTAAGTTATGTTCTGAAAATATAATAATACGCTGAATTTGCATACATTTATTTAAAGAATAATTGCATTATTCACTTCATTTTTGCAATGTATGTTGTCCATTTTTAGTATAATACTAACTCGCAAAAACATTTGTCAACACAGCTGGGCTGGCAACAAAACAGACTCTGAACATCTCTCTAAGACGTACGTTGTTCTCAAATTCCTAATGTGAGACAGAGACAATCAACAATTACACATGGTGCACTTATTACTTTAAATTTCTGATAGTTTAATTTGCGCGGTACAGGGCAGGAGTTGGTGCTGCAATGCTGTCATTCTTATTTCTTAGAATATAGTTTTGAGTAGTGACTTTAATTCACTACAATTATTTTCAATTTATAGCCATTGTGTAGTAGTGTTTGTTGTGAATTGTTTGAAGGGAGACTTAAATATTATATTCTGTAAACTTTGCCTAAATAGGACCCTGNAAGTTTTGTTTTTAAATAAAATGAAAATTCCTTAGCATGAGTTATCTTACCTCAGGGTGATGTTCTGAGAAAGGCCTTTTGATTTTAAAATTTTATATTAATTAATTATTTGGCAATTGATATTAAAATAAAAACAAAACTTGTGTTTAAATTTTACTATACCTACTAAAAATATTATATTTATTACAGAAAAGTGATTTCAAACTAATTTAATTCCCATCATCCATTGTAATTTATATTAAATAAATACATTTGATGTAACAGGCTAACAATTTGTTTTATTTTGTCTATGTTCAATATAAAAAAAATTGTCACACTTCCGTGATCAGAAGTTAACTAATCTTTCCCTACTCTATCCTACGCCAAATCGTAAACTAAATCTTAAACTAAACAATGATATTGTTTGATATTGATATTGGATATTCGGTATTAAATTTAACACATTTAGTTCTTTATACCTTCCTTAGTTTGTCTCACCACAATATTTCTTATTCCTTTGTCCTTGTTGTATTTCACGTTCTACTCTGCATCTTGCCCTGTCAATGTTATTGGTTTAGCTTCTGTCATTTTAGTCCATGTAGTATTCTCGTCTCCTGTTCCGATCTTCCTCTCTTCTGATTGTGGTTATGTTGTTATCCCTACAAGGTTGTTTTGTTCTCTATAACAAGATTTACTTTTGTATTTTCGTAAACTAAACTTACTTGCGCCCGTTTATTCCGTGAACTTCACACAAATAGTGTATAAAATTTGTTTTTATGTACTCCCTGGTATCGGTATATTTTCATTTTCTTATCACTTTGGACTTTCTTTTTACAATAACATCTATTTCCTTATTTCATCAAACTTATACTCTTCAAACTTCTATTCTCCATATAAATTTTTAATTCTTCTTTGACAATTACTTTTTCTTCTCTATTTCATAAACTTTATATTCTTCAACCTTCTATTCTTTATACAAATTTAAATTCTTGATTCCTCTTCGACAACAACTCATTTAGTTTTCTTTACTTCATAAAAAAAAATTTATACGACTGCCTTACAAAAGGGGGTTTTGCGCACGGAAAACACGCTTTGAAAACTGTATTTTGCAAACGCCGTGTGCTAAACATTTTGCACAAGGTTATGTCATCTTTGCACACGCGTCTCCAGATTGTGATTTTTGTTTGATGTCACCCAAATTATGCAATGTTTCAAGTTGGCTGAGTTTCATAGCAACCGTCACGGCTCCTTTATTTTGTTGATTAGATACTTCAAAAATTGTTGAATTCCCGAAGATTGGGTGTTCGAGGGGGATTATCCCTCTTTATCCTGCCTCATCTCGTGTAGGCCTGGACAGCCTTCGTAGGTGGGCCCCATCCGTCGTCTACCCCGACCGCAAATGCGGCCGGTGTAGGCGCTTTGTGGGACCTCCTTTTGTCNTATGAAAAAAATATGCAATATAATTCTTATCAGTAGCTTTCATATGCCGTTGGATTTATTCAAATATCTATCATAGTTTTATAGAAAAATGATTTTGAAGTTAAGGGTTGCAACCCCATTTTTTTTAAAATGAGCAAAGATAGAGCTCTGATAATTGGTCAAAAGTTATTTCTATCAACAAGCAACACACTGAAGACATCATTGTTAAAAAACACGCCAGTGCAGATTTCACGTGGAAACCCGGTGAGACCCTTTGATGTAACAGGCTAACAATTTGTTTTATTTTGTCTATGTTCAATATAAAAAAAATTGTCACAGTTCCGTGATCAGAAGTTAACTAATCTTTCCCTACTCTATCCCACGCCAAATCGTAAACTAAATCTTAAACTAAACAATGATATTGTTTGATATTGATATTGGATATTCGGTATTAAATTTAACACATTTAGTTCTTTATACCTTCCTTAGTTTGTCTCACCACATATTTCTTATTCCTTTGTCCTTGTTGTATTTCACGTTCTACTATGTATCTTGCCCTGTCAATGTTATTGGTTTAGCTTCTGTCATTTTAGTCCATGTAGTATTCTCGTCTCCTGTTCCGATCTTCCTCTCTTCTGATTGTGGTTATGTTGTTTTCCCTACAGGTTGTTTTGTTCTCTATAACAAGATTTACTTTTGTATTTTCGTTAACTAAACTTACTTGCGTCCGTTTATTCCGTGAACTTCATTCAAATAGTGTACAAAATTTGTTTTCATGTACTAATTGGTATCGGTATATTTTCCTTTTCTTATCATTTTGGATTTTCTTTGAACAATAACATATTTTTCCTTATTTCATCAAACTTATACTCTTCAAACTTCTATTCTTCATATAAATTTTTAATTCTTCTTTGACAATTACTTTTTCTTCTCTATTTCATAAACTTTATATTCTTGAACCTTCTATTCTTTATACAAATTTTAATTCTTGATTCCTCTTCGACAATAACTCATTTATTCTTCTTTATTTCATAAAAATTTTTAAACTTTCAAAAATTTTTTTTCTTATTGAACCCTCTCGTCTCCTAGTTACCCGACACTTTTCTTTCATGTCTCACTATTTTTAAATCACATTCTTAATTCTAGTCATAGTCTAGTCTAGACAAATCTTTTTACCAATCACAGATATAAATTGTGAATACAATTCAATACGTGACATTTAAT
This sequence comes from Anoplophora glabripennis, assembly GCF_000390285.2. Lineage (NCBI taxonomy): Eukaryota > Metazoa > Arthropoda > Insecta > Coleoptera > Cerambycidae > Anoplophora > Anoplophora glabripennis. Next base: position 8,178 of record NW_019418492.1, on the reverse strand, counting down.
TAAATTTTTGTTTGAAATCCTCTTTCTCTGATTATTCGATTTATCTGCTATATACTAACTTCAATTTATTCTATATGTTTCCTTTCTCAATTTCAAATGCCTCCTTCTCTCCTATTGGTTGATTTCTGTCAATTCATGCTATCTTGGTTAAACAACAGTCAAATTTATAATTTATTTCAAAATGAATTTTTATAATTTTTTAAACTTGCCTTTCTCTTAATTTTAAATTCCTTGCCACTATTCATTCTATTACAACATATAATTAATTTAGTCATATAACTGATAAATACTAATATTTTATTCTTATACTACGTCTGGAAATAGTAAAATTATAACATGGTAGATAATGTCCATTATGGATGAAAAGTTTAATTATATTTATATGTGATTGTATGTTAAAGTATACGTGTATGACTTAAAATTCTAGATGTACGCACAAAATGTGATGTAGGTAGGTAAATTTGCATTCTTTCAATTATTTATCAAAAATCTGTTTTATATCCTCTTACATCTGTCCACCATTTGTAAAACGACGGTAGCCTGCTGTTTTAGGCTTACTGGCTTATGTCCACAGGAAAGGACATCCTTGGAAATATTAATTGGATTGAAAGAACAGCTTTCTCAAAGTTTTTATCGGAGATCCTCCGGGAAGTTTCGCTTTTATAATATCTGTTTGTTACGCTCTAAATACTTTGGTGTTAAGCATTTGTTCTATTGTTTCGATGCTTGCAATAATGGTAATTATTTATAATCACGTGTAAAATATAATACTAATTCTCTTTACGTCATGATACAACGACTTACGTCTTTGTTAATAGGAATCGAGAGTAAAATTCGAATCCGACACCTAACAGATGGACAAAAATTAGTATCACCCGTACTAAATTTCATTGCATTACATTGTCCTTTGTTAAAGGTAAAGTTAATGTTTTGATAATCATCTTTGATAGAAAATAGAAAATAATATTCTCATATTTTGATGGTCTATCAGTTGGTATTTTTTCACAAAACATCCTGTGTAATTTCCAAAATATTGGGAAACAGTCTTTGGTGTCATAGAAATAATGCAATTTAACATGTTTAACGTTTTTCTTCTTTTTTTATAGGCAACATTCAATATGGAGGTGTTTTGCAAAACACTATTCATTTTTGGGATAAAATATCCTATGGTTATAAATTTTAACCGTTTTTTGAATTCACATGTTTTCAAAAATGTAATAAACATGCCTATTTATATATTAAACGTAAGCTATATAAAATAATGTAAGTGGATGGATCTTAGGTGTCCATAGAAGCCGACTCGTGTTTCCAACAACTCTGTCTTCTCCCATTAATTTACCTGAAAGGGCGTCCCTTCTCATTCCTCCGTCCTAAAACCCAATTATGAAATTACAATATTAGTTTGAACTGCTGGACATTGGCAGCGCACGGAATCTAATATGCTTATTAGCAAAACAAATTATGTTTCGGTACAAATTAATGTCACTATATTTCCCATGGGAGATATGTACTGCAACTGCTGCAACAAACTGAAAAATTAGAAATGAAAAAATTAAAAATGAACAGATGTGCAATTAAAATAATAAACGAACTAGAGGTGGTCGAAATACGCACCTTTCATTAAACATACTTTGTTTTTGTCAAATGACGCTTTTGACGAAAATCTTTTATACCAGTCCTCTATACCTAGTTAGTTTTGAAGCGGTATGGAGCAATATGTAGCAATTAAAATAGTAAACTTATAGAAACTGACTGATTGAAATTCTCCATAATAAATGTGTATTTTTTTGGCGAAACTGTTAATTCACTTGTCTGGAATTTCTACCGGAATTATAACAGTATTAGATGTTTATTAGATGTGCGTATACATCCTTAGTGGCCATAACGGAGAGACGAGGTTTCAGATTCATCTAGAGCAGTGGTCGCCAACCTTTTAATGTGTTTGAGCTACTTCGATAGTTTTGAAATAGATAGTGAGCTACCTATCTGTAAGAGACGTAAGCCAACCGAAATGAAATAATGCACAGTTGTATTCCACACACATTTTTTCGTTTATTAACATAAAATAATAAAAATAAACTAATATTATTTTAGTACGAGTACATACTGCTCATAAAAAATAACCAGATGTTTAAAAAATAAACAAAACTTTTATGCTATTTACATGGAACTAAAACACTATAAAAGCAACAAAAAGAATAATGCACTATTTTAATTCATGTTCAATGAGAGGGCTGACACTCAGACTCATTAATAATGTTTTTAATGTTTGTAGTATAATTTGATACAGCCATTCGAATACAATTATCCAAATGTTCATCTGTAAGTCGATTGCGGTATTTGTTTTTAATAAACTTCATATTTGAGAAAGAGGAATCACACAAATATGTTGAACTAAATAACGCCTTTACTTTCAAGGCAACGCGACCTAAAACTGGATATTTTTCTTGGTTTACTAAAGGCCAGATACATTTTGTATTTGAGTTTAACGATTTTAAAGCTAAATCATTTTGAAATGCAATTAGTTCCATTTCTGTCGCAGCGATGTCTTCACCAAAGTTCTGCATAACACAAGTTGCGAACTGTTGGACATCGATTTCCATGAAGGGTAAAACAACAAATTGCGCCACTAAAGCAATTCCGTTGAAGTCCTTAAAACGATTTTTGAAGTTATCCTTCAAGTTAGAAATTATTTCTACATGATATTTACTTTCATAAAGTTCCAATGGATTTTGAGATATCTTTTCTGAAAGAATAGGAAAATGCTTGGTATTGCAGTTAATTAGGTTTTGTTCCCAAAATTCAAGCTTATTTATAAATGCATTTATATCAGAAATCATTTCCGCTAGTTGTTTGTCTTTACCCTGAAGCTGCAAATTAAGTTCATTTAATTTTTCTGTAATTCCACAAGAAAATAAAAAATCTCTAAGCCAGGTTAAATTTTCCAGTTCCTGAATCGGTTCATCACGTTGTTTTAAAAAATGAACTATAGCAGGTAAGACATCATTAAAACGCTTTAGCACTCGGCCCCTACTCAATCATCGAACTTCAGATGAAGAAGTAGTTCCCCGTATTGACAGTCAATTTCATCGGTCAAGGCTTTGAATAACCTTCTTTGTAACGCTTGAGCTCTAATTTTATTTACAATTTTTACTACCAATTTCATAACGTTGTTTAGCTTTAAAAAATTTCGACATAATGCTTGCTGATGAATAATGCAGTGGTAAGAGAGGAATTGGGGAAAACTTTCATCTTTGCGACATAACGCCACGAGACCCTTATCACAACCCACCATAGATGGAGCGCCATCGGTTGTCAAGCCTACCATTTTTGATATTGGAATTTTCTCAGTGGAAATAAGATTAATGAGATGAGAAAACAAGTCTTGTCCAGTAGTATGCCCTTTCAGAGGAATAAACTTCAATAGATCTTCTTTAACCGTAAAATCACAGAAAACCTTCCTAGCGAACACGGCCATCTGAGAGGTGTCAACTACGTTATTTGATTCGTCCAATTGCAGTGAAAAATAAACACAATTATGCAAGTCACTTTTCAACTGTAAAAAAATATCATTACTCATTACTTCTACTCGTCTCATCACTGTATTAGCAGAAAGTTGCAGAGACCGTATTGAAGACACTATCTACTATCGTCTTTATTTCTAAAGTTGGCAAATAATGAATCTGTTGCTTCTAAAAACGCCTGTTTTATCATTTCCCCGTCTTCATAAGGTTTCTTCTTCTGTGCAATTATCTGGGACACACGGTATGACGCTTCAGTTGCGGCCTTATTTTTGTCGACTGTTCTTAAAAATACTGATTGTTGTCCAATTAACTGGTTTTTTCAATTGTTTCAGTTTTTCCTTTCTGGCGGCAGAATGTAATGGGAATGATTTCTCAAAATTTGAATGTAGTTTTATGATGCCTCCCAATATTTCCTTTTTTAGCAACGGAGACAGAAGTATTACATAACAAACACACATTTTTGTCTTTAACTTCTGTGAAAAAATATTGTTCTTCCCATTCCGAATGGAAATGTTTTATGTATGTTATGTATGGGTATGTTTTCACTTTCTTACTACTACTTGCCATATTTTTAATTGCGGGCCAACGCTAACCAAACCGCTAAATTTTGTGTCGTTAAGTTTTAAACTGCACCTGGCCGCCGCACCTTACGTATTTATACCGTTCAAAGCAAGCCAGATCGTTCCCGAACCCAAGCGCGTTGTCGCGCTGATCGATCTAGCGGGGTGATGTCGCGTCGGCTACATATCGTTTACCGCAGTATTGCCGCCGCTAGCGTTTATTCTGAGAATTTGCTCAATTTAGGGAATGTAAACCTTTTATATTTTAAAAATGTTTTGCGAGGTACGAGCTACCAGAATTTCCCTTGCGAGCTACAGATAGCTAGCGATCGACGGGTTGGCGACCACTGATCTAGAGGCTAGCGACACGAGCAACAACTATGGGATTTAAAACACATGCGTTAGTGGTACGACGATGTATCATTGGCTAAGTTTTTCGGTGTTTTCACTTCATTTGGACGTCCCGAGCGTTCATCATCATCCTTGTGCGTACGGCTCTGTTAAAACTTAGCAAACCACCAGCAAATGATTGTTTTCGACGAAGCAGATTCCTTTAACACCTTTCAAGACATTGCTGAGCTTGAGCGGTGTTTTTGCCCATCAATAAACAGTGTTTAATCAATACGAAATTTGGTTTTCTCCATTGTTTTGAAAATGTCAAAAGTAGCGTCACTAAAACTGGAATATTAGGATGAGGCATGGTCGAAATGTCACGAAAAAAAAAACGGTAACTAGGGTCCTTATCCCGGCGGTTTTTTAATATACAGATTTCAAACCAATTACACCAAATAGTGCTTAAAAACATGAATTTAAAAAAAACACGTTTTGATCCGACCAATAGGAGCCAAGGTAATTTTTTTTTCTTAAAAACGGCATTCATGTTGTTTTATTTAACATTTTATAATAAACTTGGGCTCGTTGTAAAGTAGAAGACTTCCTTTACACGCTGATTTTTTTTTAATGGATTCGACCAAGAAGTAACCAAGTACCTAAATGTGCGTTAAAGACAGATTGATCCGCGCGGCTGAGCTGTAGCCAAGAGAGGGGAGCGCTGTGACGTCATAATGCCCATGCTGCGCTCACCTTCTCAAAATTCTTACTTAACAAATGGATTGTGGCACTTAGAAAGTTGCTACCGGGATGCTTTTTTTTAAATCAACTTATTTTTTCCGCTCTTTCGAATGGTGTAATATTTTAAAAATAAAACAACACGGCGGCGGCGGCTGGAAGTCAAATTCTATTGCCGAAGGATATGTTGAAAATTCTATAGAAAATAAAAAAACAATTTCCGGTGATATTTTTGGAGAACCGAGTAATACCAATAACATATCACGGAATATTACTGCAAGTTCAACAAATAAGATTTCTTCTGGAATTAGTTTCACTAATTGTACCAACTGCGTTGTGAATATTTATAATTAAATAATAATAATTAATGAAGTGTTATTTATAAAATTACTGACTTAAATAAAAGTTACTTTATTATTTTTCTGTTGTATTTTGTTTAATTCTTTTTGCAATTAGTGACAAAACGAACTTTTCGTAACCAGTTGCATAATGGTTTTCATTATGTAACTAGTTACATAAAGTAGAACGTTTGGCACTTGTTTCGATAACAAAAGATGTTACTTTATATGTCAAAATTAGAAAAATAAATGTAGTACCTTTAGACAAATTTTGCCAAAAAAAAAACTAGCAAATTAGTTCTTATCTCTTACTTGCTTCGTTTGTCTAAAAACTTTACATGTTTCTGCGGATATACGAATTCTACCTACGTTTCTACGTTTCCTACGTACCCACGCACCGTCCCACATGAATATCTCATTGGCCCGCTCGAAACCGGCCCTGATTATATGTGAAACCCACCGTACGTAACGCTGATGGAAGATGTCGGGCGGGCTACATACACTGCATAATGGTTCTTTAATGGCATTACATGGCAGACGGTTACACGTTTGCGAACTCATTGTAAAATCGGAATCCCTGGGATGCAAGGTAACTCGATCATAATAGCGCGTCCAAGTAGATAATATATCAAGGTTCCTTAACGTATCCAAACTTCCTCGCTCAAGTTCCAGAACAATTAGTATGCGAAGGCCGTTGTTATTTGAAATTATTGTTACAGACTTGGTACAGGGTGTACCGTAATGAGTCAAGCCATTATCAACTAGGGATGACAACTATGTATCGATATTAAGAAATATCGATACATTACTTGAAATATATTTATATTTTTGTTTCGATGTTTAGACACATCTTTCTATGTACAGGGCGATTCACTTTATTTTGACCTCCCATTAACTTATTTGTTTTTAGAGTTATACAAAAATATGAAAAACAAAAGTTGCACGACTTTTTATGAAGTGTTTTTTATGAATAAAATGGCCGCGGAACTTTGTTAATTTAAATGGAACATCCTGTATATTTTTACATATTTTGATAAAACGTTCCCTGTCTAGCATAGTCATATAAGGTTTGTTGCATCTACCTCTAACAATAAGCAAGATATTATTAAAAAAAAGAAGGACAAATCATCGTTGATGAGGATGAGTCAAACTAAAGAAGCTGACAGATTCACAGCCACACAAAAAAAGAAAAGTTGTATGTACTTTTCATGCGACGTATGTTATCTGTAGTATTTTTGCCTTCTGATCACGAATCCAGTGTCAGAATTGAGCTATCACATCACAGGAATTTCCTAACCTCAAAAAACAGGTAAGAAGGTTCTTACAATTTTTTTCTGTAGCAACCAATAACGAAATATAAAGCGATTTAATTTAATATTTTACAAGAAACTGTAAAATCTTCATAAGTTTACGTAAATCCTCTAAAATACATTAAGTGCAAACATTTCTGCAACAATCACAACTAAACTATTCACTAAATCACTAGTGACATGACAGGAAATGAATATACAACATGTGATCAGAAGAATATAAATTCACCTTAAATCAGTAAACATTCTTAAATTGAAGAATATAATATAATACGAGGAAAATAAAAAACAAATAGCTTTTATTGATAGCAAAGTCTAACTATAGCTACTTAAATTGAACCACAATGTAGCGAAAACATATCAATTTAAAATATAAAAAAATTACCCAAAAAAATGGAACAACTAATCTAGATTTTATACAGGTGTCTTCAGGTTCAAAAACAACTATCTACTTAAATATGATATCCTTCATCCATATATGATATCGATACTTACATTTGAATTTATTAATATTAAATATTTTAAAATTATGAGGAAGAGAAATGTATAAGTTGTTTTACTTATGTTTATTCGAGGAATATAACATTTAAAAATTAGTATACAACAGATAGGGATGCATTTGGGAAAGTTAAAACAGGTAATATTAAAAAGTTATAAAATTCTTAACAAAATACGGTATGTTTCTACCCCTTTCTCTTATTCAACATCTTCAACAACCAATCGGCTAAATAATACNCAACTTAATTTTTTTAAATGGAAACCTATATTTTTATGGTATTATCGAATTCTACGTGAAAAATTAACGAGACTTTGTGTTATGATCCCTATTAAAATATTGATAGTTTTCGAGATAATCAACTTTTCATTTTTTTTTCTTATGTTTCGTCCTTCTAGTAGTTGACATAATTTTGATTGTATTACAGCTAGAAATTATTTGTTTCAGGAACTGTAGTGTGAAGATGGCTCTTTCAAAAACCGTATCAAAAGTTGACCTGCGATATACAGGGGGCAAACAAAAATCGTGCCAAACCTGATCATTTAAAATTTGAAAAATCTCGACTTTTTCAAATAGAACACCCTGTGTTTTATGATTTCATTAGATGCCTTTCTGTTGACCCTACAATTTTTTAATAGCTTTCGCTATACCTAAGTTGCGTAGTTGTTGCAAAAAACCCATTTTTATGCACAGGATGGTGGTACCAGTATACGAAGATTAGCCACAAGAATTCAAGTGTTACTGTTGTTGATTTCTGTTAGATTACTTGCTAGAGACTATTTCATAATTAATTGTCTTACTTAAAAGAATTAAATATTCGTTTATGTGAGATGATAGGATCTGTGTCAAATACCCATTCAATAAAAATAACGCAGCAAAGAG